>NC_041393.1:642774875-642830532 GCF_002162155.2 Triticum dicoccoides
TCCTGTCTCCTGGCCTCCTCGAGGCTCTTCTGACGTGAACTCCAGGTCTCCTGGGTGATATTCTTCCAAAAAATCACGCTGCCAAAGGTTTCATTCCGTTTGGAGTCCATTTGATATTCCTTTTCTTCGAAATACTGAAACAGGCAATAAAAGAGCAATATGGGATGGGCCTCCGGTTAATACGTCAGTCCCAAAAGTAATATAAAAGTGTATAATAAAGCCCGTAATCATTCAAAACAGATAATAAAATAGCATGAATGCTTCATAAATTATAGATACATTGGAGACGTATCACAACACCATATCAGGGGATCGATGTGCCCCTTTAATATTAGCAAATGAGAAGCCCGAACTCCCGAGCCTTAATGTGGGTATGAGTGGCCGAATTAAGGATCGATATCCGGATTAAAATCACAAGTTAAGTGTAATGACTCTATGTATCCAAGTACTTCACATCATTAATGCTCGGATCCGCATTATACAAAAACTTTCTTGACCGACCATCGGCTTCAACCTCCTCGGCGAGTAGCCGAGGAGTGTTTGTCCCACTTTATAAAGCCTTTATGAGGGCAAAGATTTACGACAAACAAGGCAATCCGGCCATACGGTTTTATGAACAAAGATATGCGGAGAGAATGTTATATTACTATTTAACGTAAGAAATATGTTCCAAAGAAAATATTCCCGCTATCGGTTCCTTTCTTTGGATTGTCATGTGGACCATGATCATGAAACCTCACCTCCGATCAATGCGGGAGAAAAATATTGAGGATTTAGTTTGGGGAAAGTTCCCGAACTATGTGGTCTTTAGCGGACCTAAATTTTCACTTCCGTCGTTGCCGACCAATTATATTATTTAAGATAGTTAGCTTTCGGTTTCACCCAGTCTGAGGTACTAACCCGGATGACTCGGTAGTAACAATCACAGAGGTGCTCCCTTTACTGCCTAGCCGAACAATCGGGAATGTAGGGGTAAGCACAGGAGCCAGGCAACCCAGCTTGGCTAAAATCTTAAGTCAAATTTGATGCATATTTAAGGCTTTATTATGATGATTTACGGCATAAGCTTGGAAAACCAAAAGACTTCAGTAAAAATTTTAAGTCCGAACTAAATCAAGTTTTTGGTGCCAATCCAAAAATTGGTCTTAAAGTTTTTTGTGCTTCTGTCGTGCTTTAATGTAAAACATCCGATCTCTAGACTGCAAGTAGGTCAGCATCGGCTTCAATCTCCTTATCCTGAAGGCGGAGTGCTTCTCCGAGGCCAGTTTAGTGAACTAAACTCGAGCGGCTTTAGAGAGGAGCCAGGCTATCCAGCTATTGACCATACACTCAAGTCAAAAACGGAGCCGTAGAGAAAGACTTTGCAACGACCAAGAAGTAAACACATTTACTATAAAACGGCTCATATAAATTTTAAGAGCCCCCAGTTAACATTGGTAAAGGGAGTTTATTTTAACAAACAACTTATGTGAGCATGGTCGAACTGAACACAAATTAAAAATTAAAACTTTGAGCACGATGTCGATGCGGCCCAAGCTTACGGCGAGACAAGGTCCCAGCCCCCAAGCCGGTCCCGAGGTGGCAGAGCGAAGAGCTCGGCACTTCGAAGTGGCGACATAGCACGACCAATATGGCGAGGTGGAACCTCCAGTCCATCCAAGGAAACGGAGCAGGCCGGCAGTATGACACCGAAGTTCCCGGCGTGGGTTAATGAAGTGGTGACGAAGCCCCCGGTCTAGCCGAGTTGACGTGGTACGTCGGTGCACCGAGGTGACAGCGCTGCCCAACCCAGATCTTTTACCTGTGCACAGAAAATAGTGCAAGCCGGAGATAATAGTAATAATAATATATTTTTAAAAAAAGCATAGCATAAAAAATAATTTATGCAAAGTGAGTATTAAAAGGAATATGGCCCGTGTGCCGAACACTCAAGGAGGTAGAGCTCTCTCAGCGATGCCGAAGTCCCCGAGGTAACCGAACATGTTGTATGGCAATTCAACCAACAAGGTGATCATGTGAGCCGATTTACGCTGATCGAGACGACAACGTCGGCTTGCCGAAGTGACCATGCGATGCAGTCGAATTCGATTACCTACACATGTAAAATAGTGCAGTCCAAAAAATAATAGTATAAATATAGAGAAAAAAAACCTCGCATAATTAATTTACGCAAAATAGATTTTTTTAAAGAGATGTGGCCTGGCATCGAAGACAATGTCGGTGCAGGGCGCCGGCGTGACAAAGCCTGCATTCACAGGGCAGTCCGTGTTCCTGATGAGGCGTTCGCCGATCTGCGGACGAGAAACTGACCGAACCATCACGCAACCATCGTTAATAAGGCCATCATTTGACAGACCTGTGTACAGATGGTGGAACAAACCCAGAGTAATAATTCATCGGGAAAAATAAACCCAAGCAGGAAAAATTTACTAGGATTAATAGCACCTGGTTTATCTGTTGTAGTAATCTGAAGAAACTTTAATCCCAAAATTGGGACTCGATCCGCACACCCATTGCCTGATGGGCGATGAATCAACGGCATGGCGATGCTGGCAAAGGTTGGCTCACCGAGGCAATGACCCCGGTCCAGCTAACGTTACGAAGCTGGTCGGCTGGTGACGCCGAAGCCTCCGGAGTAGGTTGATGAAGAGATGGCAAAGCCCCTGGTCCAGACGAGGTGACATAGCGGGTCAGTAAGGTGACGTTGCAGCCGTCATGCTAGCCGAGGTGTTGAAGTGATTCGGCGTGGCAGACATCGGTTTGAAGAAGCTACTGCTCAGCCATGCCGACGTTGGTCATAACTTGTGACGCGTTCTGATGTCTACTACACAACCTTCTTCTTGTAGATGTTGTTGAGCCTCCAAGTGCAGAGGTTTGTAGGACAGTAGCAAATTCCCCTCAAGTGGATGACCTAAGGTTTATCAATCCGTGGGAGGCGTATGTTGAAGATGGTCTCTCTCAAACAACCCTGCAACCAAATAACAAAGAGTCTCTTGTGTCCCCAACACACCCAATACAATGGTAAATTGTATAGGTGCACTAGTTCGGAGAAGAGATGGTGATACAAGTGCAATATGGATGGTAGATATAGGTTTTTGTAATATAAAAATATAAAAACATCAAGGTAGCAAGCGATAAAAGTGAGCGTAAATGGTATTGCAATGGTAGGAAACAAGTCCTAGGGTTCATACTTTCACTAGTGCAAGTTCTCTCAACAATAATAACATAATTGGATCATATAACTATCCCTCAACATGCAACAAAGAGTCACTCCAAAGTCACTAATAGCGGAGAACAAACGAAGAGATTATTTTAGGGTACGAAACCACCTCAAAGTTATTCTTTCCAATCAATCCATTGGTATATTCCTATAAGTGACACAAACAACCCTAGAGTTCGTAGTAAAATAACACCTTAAGACACAGATCAACCAAAACCGTAATGTCACCTAGATACTTCAATGTCACCTCAAGTATCTGTGGGTATGATTATACGATATGCATCACACAATCTCAGATTCATCTATTCAAACCAACACAAAGAACTTCAAAGAGTGCCCCAAAGTTTCTACTGGAGAGTCAAGACAAAAACGTGTGCCAACCCCTATGCATAAGTTCACAAGGTCACTGAACCCACAAGTTGATCACCAAAACATATGTCAAGTAGATCAATAGAATACCCCATTGTCACCACGAGTATCCCACGCAAGACATACATCAAGTGTTCTCAAATCCTTAAAGACTCAATCCGATAAGATAACTTCAAAGGGAAAACTCAATCCATTACCAGAAGTAGAGGGGGAGAAACATCATAAGATCCAACTATAATAGCAAAGCTCGCGGTACATCAAGATCGTGCCATATCAAGAACACGAGAGAGAGAGAGAGATCAAACACATAGCTACTGGTACATACCCTCAGCCCCGAGGGTGAACTACTCCCTCCTTGTCATGGAGAGCGCCGGGGTGATGAAGATGGCCACCGGTGATGGATACCCCCTCTGGCAGGGTGCCGGAACACGGCCCCGAGAGGTTTTTGGTGGCTACAGAGGCTTGCGGCGGCGGAACTCCCGAACTAAGTTTCTTTCTGGAAGTTTGGTTATTTATAGGAGGGTTTGGCACCGAGAACAAGTTAGGGGGACCCATCAGGAGTCCACGAGGCACAGGGGCGTGCCCAAGGGGGTGGGCGCACCCCCACCCTCGTGGGCCCCATGGGACTTCCCTTCGATAACTTTTCGTTCTAGTATTTTTTATATTTTCCAAAAAAAATCTTTGTTGATTTTCAGCGCATTGCGAGAACTTTTATTTCTACACAAAAACAACACCACGGTAGTTCTGCTGAAAACAACGTCAGTCCGGGTTAGTTCTAACCAAATCATACCAAAATTATGTAGAAATATTATAAACATGGCATGAATACATCAAAACTTATAGATACGTTGGAGACGTATCACGGTCAATGCCGGATTTATGAAGTGACCGAACGGCGATGTCAGTGCGCCTGACCCGTGCAATTCGTAGGGCGATGGTGTTGGTGATAATTTTGCCTTCATGATGCCAAACTCTTGTTCGGCTTGCCTAACTGATGATCTGATAAGGTTGCGCTCGACTCAATGAAGCGACAATCTGTCTAGCGCAGGTCGGCAGACGTGGAGCAAGGGTTGGTTTGACACCGGCACGACGATGAAGATTACCTCCAAAAAGGAGCAAAATTTGTGAGAATGTGTTCGGAAACAAAACACAATACCCTTGAAAGAGATTCTTCCAGAAAGGTTGTCCAATATCCTATTCATGAAGAAAGATGAACCCAGGTCAGATTTCTATTCGCGCAGAAAATAGATCCGAAAAGTGATGCACTAATCGGAAGGTTCCCGGAGTTTGAACCGTCGGTTTGAGCTGTAATTTTGAGAGGTGGTAGATATGGAAATTACGCAGAAGATGAACGGTTGGATCTTCCAAATGACCTCTGAGCTAGGGTCTAGAGACCACGCCATAAACTCGTCCAGATTCCCGTCCAGACTCGACATGTCTCAAGTATATCATAGATCGTCAGAGATTCCTCCATCGGAAGGCGACGAAATTTTACAGCGTTGTTGTATACTTCTACTCCGCACAATTCCACCAAAGGGTTTGTCAATTCAACCTCCAAAGAGGCGGTGGCAGCAAAAACAAGTCCGCTATACAGAAAAACAGCACAGTCGCTCAAGGGCAACATTGACATTGAGACCCCGAGCTCCATGAATGATTCATCCATGATCTTAATAGATATCAGAGTGGATGCTGATGAATGCTCTCGTCCTAACATAATGATCTGACGTGTAGCGAAGTCCTCAGTCGAGCCAAGGTGACCATTCGAGCCGGCGATGAAGATGCCGATGTCGTAGTTGATCTGCAGGCTGGTCATTGATCCTTCGTCGATCTCACATCGGAACTCTCAATGAAAGCACCATTGTCGGTGTCAAAACCGGCAGATCTCGGGTAGGGGGTCCCAAGCTGTGTGTCCTAGGATCGATGGGTAACATGAGATGAGAGACATGGTGTTTACCCAGGTTGGAGCCCTCTCTAAGAGGTAAAACCCTACTCCTGCTCGATTATATTCGATGTGTATGATTACAGAGTTGATCTACCTCGAGATCAGGTCTAAAACCTAAGGGTATGATGAATTATGTCATAATCATCTATCGACTAGCGTGGCCCTGGCTTATATAATGTACCAGAGGCCTAGGATAACAAGAGTCCTAGTCGAATACGTTGGTGGAGAGGAGTCCTTGTCTTGATCACCAAGCCTTGTGGAATCTTCCTCGTGTATGCATTGGCTGTCCGAACTGGCCCATGAGTGAACGGCCATGGGAGTCCTCGGCCCAATCCTACTGATCAGGAGACGACGTGGTGAGTACCCCTTAGTCCAGGACACCGTCACCTGCCACCGAAGGGGTTGCGCGTCGGCCAACGCGTTCAGACACCAAACGGATCACATGGCCTCCAGCGAGGCAGCTACGGCCGGCCTAGCGCCGGATCCATGTGCCATTTGGATGGACAAAATGATTCCTGACGGATGGAGTCACTACAAAAAAAAGACACATCCGTGACATTTTGGGCCAAACAAATTTTTTTTCTGTCATACATATGACACTTCTATGACGATAATTGTGACAAAACCCGGTATCATCATAGATGTGGTGGGCTCCTACTTCTTTGACAAAAAATCATGATAGCAAATGGGCTTTTCGTCCTGGGCGGGCCGGAGACGCAGCTGCATGACATTCTTTGGGCCGTCCATGACGGAAAAAACCGTGGTAGAAGAGAGGGGGAGGAAAATTTAGGGGAGTTGCCGGTTACGGTGGGAGGTCGGGTGAGGGAGTCCCGGACTAGGGGGTGTCCGGATAGCTGAACTATCATGGTCGGTCGGACTCCAAGATTATGAAGATACAAGATTGAAGACTTCGTCCCGTGTCCGGATGGGACTTTCCTTGGCGTGGAAGGCAAGCTTGGCGATACGGATATGTAGATCTCCTACCATTGTAACCGACTTTGTGTAACCCTAGACCTCCCCGGTGTCTATATAAACCGGATGGCTTTAGTCCATAGGACGAACGACAATCATACCATAGGCTAGCTTCTAGGGTTTAGCCTCCTTGATCTCGTGGTAGATCTACTCTTGTAACACACATCATCAATATTAATCAAGCAGGACGTAGGGTTTTACCTCCATCAAGAGGGCCCGAACCTGGGTAAAACATCGTTTCCCTTGTCTCATGTTACCATCCGCCTAGACGCACAGTTCGGGACCCCCTACCCGAGATCCGCTGGTTTTGACACCGACATTGGTGCTTTCATTGAGAGTTCCTCTGTGCCATCACCATCAGGAAGGATGCCTTTTCCCGTCTTTAAAGATGGCACCGTCGTCAAGGGAGCTTTGGCCGCCGGCCAAACTATCCGGCTAGGCGGTTTTCTTATGACCGCCTGTTCGGCCACCGCTCTGGCAATGACCTCTCAGGTCATTAAAAGTGATCTTCACGTCAGCTCAGAATTCGCTGAGCAGCTAGATCCGATTGAGCTCTCCTCCGTAAACGAGCTCTTGGATCGCATCGCCGCCCTGGTTGTCGCTACCGACTATGATCAGATTGGGCTTAAAACCGATCTGAGAGAAATTAACTCTCCCCAGGTTACCCACCACGTTGTTGTGGTAGAGGAACAATGCGGCGACTCTTCTTCTATGTTAAAAACCAACTATGTCCGGATTCTCGATCCCTCCATGCCGGATTCCCACGGAGGGACGGACGCTAATCAAATACTGAACCTAAAGTCAGGCATCGGACCAGATTTGTTGGAAAGCGTCCAGCAAACCAAGCTTCCAAATCCGGAAGCTTCTTGGCCTTTGAGCCTCAGATCGGGCGGGGTTCTGAACTTAATTCCACCCGCCCACCCAAACATAAGCGATCTATCTCAAATACGGCAAGAGCCCGATGAAACAGTACATCATTACTGGGCCAGATTCCTCCTGGTCATGAACAGGATAAAGGACTGCCGTGAAGAAAGCACGATTTCTATCTTTTGCAACAATTGCACGGACAAGGGAATCATAAACGCCATCAGTCGTCGCGAAGTTACACGCTTCGCCGACCTAGCGACCATTGTACAAAAATACTGCGCGATGGAAAGTGCCTGGAAAACCGAAACTAGGTTTTGGGACAATCCGGCCCTGAATACAACCCCAGTCCGAAGTAAAAGGGTGCGTCATATTCTAGCACCTGGGTTAAAAACCAAAAAGCAAAAACCCCCTAAAGGGTACGGAACCGTACTGGAGGGATGGCTCAACGGACCCTGCAAAATCCACAGTACGGAGGGCCCACTCCAACACATAGCCTTCGAGCATGTTGGATACTACGGCAGGTGGCCAAAAGTGGCGAAGGCTTTTTAGCCCTGGGCAACCAGCCCACCAGTACCAGTACGGTATTAACAGTCTTCGAGACTTTCACATCAAATAACATGCAGAAACGAACAATCCGCAGCCTCGCCAAAGTCTACCAACTAGCAACAACAAATCCATGGAGCGACAAGGCTATCACCTTCAATGCCAGCGACGAACCTAAATTCCGAACAGCTAGAGCACCAGCCGCATTGGTCCTCAGTCCGATAGTGGACGGCTTTCGTCTTACCAAAGTACTCATGGATGGCGGCAGCGGATTAAACCTCATCTACGAGGAAACCCTTCAAAAAATGGAAATCGACTGGAGCCACATTGAGCGAAGCAGCATAACCTTCAGGGGAATAACCCCTAGTCGAGAAGTACGCTGCACAGGAAAAAGCACACTAGATGTAGTGTTCGGCTCGCCGGACAATTACAGGTCCGAAGAGGTCACGTTCCAAGTGGCCCCATTCGGCAGCGGGTATCACGCTTTGTTAGGGCGAGAGGCATTCACAATCTTCCAAGCTATACCCCATTACGGGTACATGAAGCTCAAAATGCCTGGACCCAATGGAATAATCACTCTCGCCAGTGATCCAGATACAGCACTCCGCGCTGAAAATAAGACAGCCGCACTGGCCCTAGAGGCATTATCCGAAGCCCTAGCGGCAGAGGAACTAACTGCGTTGCGCTCCATGATGGATAGGGACGATGTGATACTCGATAAGAGGTCCAAGTCCACCTCTTTTAAACCAGCAGACGAAATAGTCAAATTTCAGGTCCATCCAACGGACCCCACAAAGACGGCCTCCATTGGGGCACAATTAAATCCTGATGTAGAAGCCGCACTACGAGAATTCCTTCGGGAAAATTGGGACATTTTTGCCGGGCACCCTTCAGACATGCCAGGAATCCCATGCAGGCTGGCAGAGCACAGCCTAAATATCCTAAAAGGATTCAAGCCAGTCAAACAAGCTCTTCGGCAATTTTCCGAACCCAAAAGACAGGCAATGGGAGAGGAGCTAGCCAAACTCTTAGAAGCCGGATTCATTAGAGATATAAAACATCCGGACTGGCTAGCCAATCTAGTAATGGTACCAAAAAAGGACAAATCCTGGCGCCTCTGCGTCGATTTCAAAGACCTTAACAAGGCCTCTCCAAAGGACCCTTTCCCTCTCCCTCGCATCGACCAAATCATCGATGCTACCGCAGGGCACGATTCGTTGTGCTTCCTCGATGCATACTCCGGATACCATCAAATCAAGATGGTGGGAAAAGACCAGGCCGCAACAGCATTCATTACTCCATATGGGCCATTCTGCTTCAACACAATGCCCTTCGGACTCAAAAACGCCGGCGCAACATATCAGCGCATGATCCAGACATGTCTGGCTACCCAGATAGGCAAAACAGTAGAGGCATACGTAGACGATGTGGTCGTCAAGACCAAACACGTCGAAACTCTAGTAGACGACTTGAGGGTGACATTCGACAACCTCCGAGCATATGACATTAAGCTCAACCCGGAAAAATGTGTCTTCGGAGTACCAGCCGGAAAGCTATTGGGCTTCATTGTATCCGGTAGAGGAATTGAAGCAAACCCAGCCAAGATCCGAGCTCTGTCACAATTGGATATTCCAAAGGACCTCCAGAAAATACAAAAACTAACTGGATGCGTAGCGGCTCTAAGTCGCTTCATCTCCCGTTTGGGAGAAAAGGCTCTGCCCCTCTATCGCCTCCTCCGGTGCACCGAACACTTTGAATGGACGGATGCTGCCATGGCCGGACTCGAAGAAATCAAGGCCATACTGGCAAAAAATCCGGTCCTAGCCGCGCCCAACCTGGGCGAACCTATGTTATTATATATCGCAGCAACACATCAAGTTGTCAGCGCGGTACTCGTCGTCGAACGAGAAACAGAAGGGCACAGATTCTCTCTTCAAAAACCAGTGTACTACATATCCACTGTCTCAACCCCATGCAAGTCCGGGTACCCACATTATCAAAAGATAGCGTATGCGGTGTTCATGGCATCTCGGAAGCTGCGACACTACTTTCGAGAGTGTTCCATAACGGTGGCCTCCGAAGTACCTCTCAACGATACTGTAAACAATCGTGACGCAATGGGCAGGATTGCAAAATGGGCCATTGAGCTCTTACCATTTGACATAACCTACAAACCACGGTGAGCTATAAAGTCGCAAGTTCTAGCTGACTTCGTCGCCGAATGGACCGAAGCCGAACTCCCTAAAGAGTACGGCGCGTACTCCAATTGGATCATGCATTTCGACGGATCCAAAATGTTGGCCGGCTTGGGGGCTGGCGTCGTCTTGACGTCCCCAACTGGAGACACAGTCCAATACGTACTTCAAATAATGTACATGGACTCCAACAATGCAGCCGAATACGAGGCCCTTCTACACGGCCTTCGGATGGCAATCTCCATGGGCATTCAACGCCTAGAGGTGCGTGGGGATTCAAACCTTGCAATATCCCAAGTAAATGGAGACTTTGACGCCAAAGATCCAAAAATGGCAGCTTACCGCAACGCCATCCTAAAAATGTCAGCTCGGTTCGAAGGACTCAAATTCCACCATGTAGCCCGGGATAATAACCAGGCAGGAGACGTGTTGGCATGCATTTGCGCAAAACGCGACGCCGTCCCTCCAAACATCTTCCTAGAATGGCTCTTTAAGCCATCCGTATTATGGGAAGAGGAGTCCGGAAATAACAATCTGGAGCCAGCTGCATCACCTAACTCAGACCACTCTGACACAATCGGCGGCTCAGCCAATGAAATAACACCTTTAGCCCACGAAATAATGGCAATAATTGCCCCGTGGACGGAACCATTCCTAGCCTACTTAATCAGGCAGGAACTTCCCGAAGACCAAAATGAGGCCCGCTGCATATTTTGGCGATCTAAAGCCTACAAGGTCCATGAGGGAGAACTTTATAAAAAAAGCACAACCAGAATCCTTCAAAGGTGTATCTCCGATGAGGAAGGGCGAAATCTCCTGGCTGAAATTCATGCCGGACTCGGCGGGCACCACGCTGCAGCCCGGGCCCTTGTGGGCAAGGCCTTCCGTACAGGATTTTATTGGCCGACAGCCCGGGCAGATGCTCAGGACTTAGTCCAACGATGCGTTGGTTGCCAGCTCTTTGCTAATCAGAGCCACATGCCACCCACCGCCCTCAAAACTATACCCATCACCTGGCCGTTCGTGGTCTGGGGGCTTGACATGGTTGGAACCCTTAAAGGGGGAACCCACAAGCACAAATATCTATTGGTCATGGTGGACAAATTCACCAAATGGATTGAGTCCAAGCCGGTTAAAATGGCAGAATCCGGACTTGTGATAGACTTCATATCCGGGGTAGTACACCATTTTGGCGTCTCCCACAGCATCATCACTGATAACGGCACGAATTTCACGGCCGACGAGGTTAAACTCTGGTGCAAAAACATGGGCATCAAGCTCGACTACGCTTCAGTCTATCATCCCCAAACTAACGGTCAAGTCGAGCGAGCAAATGGTCTAATCATGAGCAGCATCAAACCCAGACTAGTGCGGCCCCTCAAGGAATCTAACATGTACTGGGTAGAGGAGCTCGACTCCGTACTCTGGGGGCTGCGGACCATGCCAAACCGAACTACCGGTTCACACCATTTTTTATGGTGTACGGAGCAGAGGTAGTTCTGCCCTACGATATAATTCACGACTCACCTCGCGTGCGCATGTACGAAGAAAGAGAAGCCAAGTTGGATCGGCAGGACAGTTTGGACGCCTTAGAAGAGGAGCGGGACGTGGAAAAAGCTCGTTCCGCATTCTATCAGCAGCAGGCTCGAAGGTATCAAAGCAGAGAAGTACGGGCCAAAACTTACAATGTTGGCAAACAAGAAAAAGGACAAACTTAAGCCCAAGTGGGAAGGTCCCTTCATCATCGACCAAGTCCTGATCGACGGAGCATACTGTCTACGTAACGCATCTGACAATCGACTTGAGCCGAACCCATGGAATGCAGCCCGTCTCCGAAGATTCTACGCCTAACGCCGGACTCAGAGTTCGTCTCACTCCTCCGTCCACCTTTTTACATTTTCACTATCTCTTGTCCCCCTCCTTCTTCCCACTTTCTTTTCAATACCTTTTATAGGCTGATTTGTGCATTGATTCGCACACACTTGATGTGCTCCTAGCACTCATTATACCTGGGGGCTTCTTTAACAGAAGCTTATTTATACGGGCTTCATGCCCAACACATGTGTTATACTTCCGCATGTACCTTTTATTCACCATTATATGCATCGATATGACTTAAGTTTTGGCCAAGCTGGGTTACCTGGTTCCTGTGCTCACCCCTACGTTCCCGATTGTTCGGCTAGGAGGTAAAGGGAGCACCTCTGCGATTGTTACTGCCGGGTCAGCCGGATGTGTACCTCAGACTGGGTGAAGCCGAAAGCTAGCGTTCTTAAGAGAATATTCGGTCGGTGACTTGAAAGATGATTTATTACTTACTTATTTATCTGCCCCCACATGCTTTTTCTGCTATTTTCACAGTCCAGACATGCACTTTAGGGCATGCCTCCCAGGGAAAGGAACCCTTAACGGAACTATTCTCCCTGGAAGATGTTTCTTACTAACCATGTAATATAACATAGCTAGTTGGGCACTTGTCTGATAAAGCAATTATGACCCCGACGCCTTGTCTCCACGCATGCCCCGGTTCTTTTATAACCGTCAGGGTATTCGGACACACGCCGGACTGTTGGGTCCCGAGGTTGAAGCAAAAAGGTCCACAAAGACAAACGATCTACAAACCGGCTAGAAGGCATTTTACATGTCATTTTAAATTACATCGTCAAACTGACTGATTGTACTCCTCTTCAATCCCATCTAACAGGCTGTTAATTTACAGTCCTGTTGGGAATATTTTGCGGCCAGCTCTACTTGGCCGTACATCAAGCTCACGGGGATCTCCTTCCCATCAGGCCCCACAGGTCCGACCTCGGCCATGTGGTTTGGGTCAGCCTTCGGGTACCGCGTCTTCACCATGGCCCAGGCCTCCCTGGCGCCTTGATGGCAGGCCGATATCTTCCATAGACGGAGGCGTCGCCGTACTCCCTGAAGCTTCTCAGCAAGCCCTCCAAGGCCCTCAGGTAGGGAGACGGATGGCCATAAGGCCTGAACGACGCCACTCATCGCCTGCCGAACACGTTCGAGCAGTTGCACCAGCTCAGGAAGTTGGTCACCCGTTGAACCGGGCATTTCCTCCGCAGGGCGACATGTGAGCACACCTAAAGACACATTTCTGTCAATAGACTTCCTCGCCGAATTCTTCTTTTCAAAGGAATTTGCTCAAGCACTTACTATAAATGCCGCGACGAAGCCGCTGATTCTCCTTCACGGAGCCAGACAGCTGGGCCCGAACACCTTTCAGCTCTTCTCCTAGCTGGGTGTGGGCATCTTGGAGCTTGTTCCTCTCCTGCTGCACCTTCATAAGCACCCTCTCACCGGCCTTTAGCTGACGCAGTAGCTGTTGCTTGTCCGGATCTAGTCCGGCGCCCTCTGCAATATTATTGTCAGATTTATGCACACGCCGCACTTTGTTAACTACTTATCTTTTCGAAGTACGTATTACTAGCAGGGGTCTCTATGCTCCCCCTGTGGCGGCTAGTGTGGCCTCAAGTTGGGCCTTGCACTCTTGGAGCTCCTGGGACAGGTGGGTATTCTTCTCCGTAAGATCTTGCATAATAAATGATCCTTAAATCAGTTATTTTAACTATTTTAAGTCTCGGGGGCTACTAGCAGATATAACTATTAAAATTACTTACCCGTATGACCTTCACATACTGCTCCGTGGCTCTGGTTAAACCATCTTGAGCAGCACGGAGGTGCGCATTTCCCGCATCAAATTCATTCAACGCCTCCGGGGAGAAACACGCGTCACGAAGAACTGTCCGGCGACGCCTGTGATTCATGGCGCTCTGCACCTCAGACCGGGTGGCGGACAGCCTGTCGGCATCCTCCGTTGGAGGAGCATCCGGCTCTTGCCTTGTGTTCGCCTCCACTTCCGGACCACGCGATGGAGCATGGCTGGCGGAGGCTTGATTGGCAACCTCTCCGGACACTGTCCGGCAAGTGCTCTTTCTCCTGGAAAAAGTTATGAGCATTAATATACCTCCTAGGGATCCTTCCCTTAAAAACAGCGGTGCGCCGTATCGTTACGGCGACGTTTCTATTTGCGTTGCACTCCTCTTCCGCCTGCTGGGCCGAACTGACCCTTGCTGGTCAGCCACCGCAGGTTCAGCTTCCCGCCTCAAAGGCACTTCCTGCGATGCACCATCAGTATAGGATGGTCAGAATTGAGCATGGATCAAATGATGGTGTCAAGACCTCGGTCGTAGTCACCTGGGAGGCCGGAAACAAACCGGGGTAGTCAGCCGTAATGGCGACTAGGGCATTGTCCACGCTAAGTTGGTGGAACACCCCGTCGATCAGCTCCACCTTTATGTCCGGATCCTCTTCGGAGGCCGGATCAAGGGATCGTTCCGGATCCTCGGGCTGTGGAGTTAGGCTTTGTATGCCCTCCACGTCCCGGCGCAGCTCCTGCATCGAAATCACGAAGTAAGATACTTGACTTTGGAAGTATGGATCGGGTAGATAAACGTCCGCTTACCCAGCTCTGAGGGTTATTCATGGAGAATCCATTCAATGGATTCGTGCGGAGGAAGTCCTCCTCCTCCCCCTTGTACAAGCCAGACAGGATCTTTGCCAGATCGGCTGCCGAGCCCGGCCCTCTGCGGCCATGACGGTGGCGTCATCTTCCCCGTCGAAATCCCACATAGGGTGGCCCCTATATTGGAGAGGCTGCACCCCTCGCATAATGCGCGTGGCCATGATTCCAATCATGGTCAATCCGGAATGGGCCAGTAACCTAATCCGGCCCATCAGATAATGGATGCTCCCATCATCCTCCCGTTGAGGGCTCCGTGGGCGCCAACTCAAGCGTTTCTTCAAGGGAGCATTGCTGAACTCCGGGAGGCCGATCCGAACTGCGTCCGGCAGAGGGGTGTCCTCCATGTAGAACCATTCCGAAGGCCAGTCTTCGGACGCCTTCTTCGGGGTGCCGGATAGATATCCGGTCCCGGCGATGCGCCATATTTCGGCTCCGCCCACTTGATATATCGACCCCTCGTAAGAACGGGGTACGAGGCAAAACAATCTCTTCCACATCACAAAATGGGGCTCGATGCCCAGGAACAGCTTGCAAAGAGCTACAAAGCCCGCGATGTGCAAAATGGAGGCAGGTGTGAGGTGGTGAAGCTGGAGTCCGTAGAACTCCAGGAGCCCCCAGAGAAACGGATGTATGGGAAATCCGAGTCCCCTTATTAGATAAGGGACGAAGCATACCCGCTCTCCTTTGGAAGGGTTGGGGACACTCTCCGCCTGCTTTCCACCCCTGAAGGTGGCCAGTCTGACTCGAACTGGAACCATGAAAGCTGGGGGAAGATATCCCTCGGTTTGGAGCGCCACTAGCTCACTATGTGGAACTGAGCATCTCCCCCAATCTCCTGGCTGAGGACTGGGAGCGCGAGAGGAGGAGCCGAGTCGACTATCCATGATAGAATGGATTTTTGTCAGAGGCGCTTCGATGAGAGCTTGCGGATGGAGGATGGTGTGAGCTGGATCTAGATCCTCGCCTCTCTTATAGGCGGCTCATTCGCACGGCCAGGGGGCAAAATGTAAAAATACCTTAGCTTTTCGCATTCATACGACACGTGGAAGAAGGCCATTATTGGGCGTAGAAGCCAAGGAGCGCAACATTTATAAGGAAGCCGGACACTATTCGACAGGAACATGAAGTTTGAAGGAGAAACGCCTTGCAACACTGAAGACAATATACGCGTCGGACTCATCGTCGCTGAAGCCCGGTTCGGGGGCTACTGAGGGAGTCCCGGACTAGGGGGTGTCCGGATAGCCGAACTATCATGGTCGGCCGGACTCCAAGATTATGAAGATACAAGATTGAAGACTTCGTCCCGTGTCCGGATGGGACTTTCCTTGGCGTGGAAGGCAAGCTTGGCGATATGGATATGTAGATCTCCTACCATTGTAACCAACTTTGTGTAACCCTAGCCCTCCCCGATGTCTATATAAACCGGATGGCTTTAGTCCATAGGACGAACGACAATCATACCATAGGCTAGCTTCTAGGGTTTAGCCTCCTTGATCTCGTGGTAGATCTACTCTTGTAACACACATCATCAATATTAATCAAGCAGGACGTAGGGTTTTACCTCCATCAAGAGGGCCTGAACCTGGGTAGAACATCGTGTCCCTTGTCTCCTGTTACCATCCGCCTAGACGCACAGTTCAGGACCCCCTACCCGAGATCCACCGGTTTTGACACCGACATCGGGGGCAGAGCGATGTGCGTTTCTCTCGTGCGTACGCGCGTGTGTGCGAGGCGTTGGCTCTAACCGAAGTCGAGCAAGGCGTTGGGCTCTAACTGAACCCGAGTGATTGCACTGCAAGCTACGCATTACTGAACCCGAGCGATCGATCGATGGCTGTTAAATGAACCCGATGGAGTGATTCCTTCGCTACTGCTGCTAACTGAAGCCGATCGATGCTGCCTCTGGGATGAACAGTGAGCGTTGCGAGGGGGGGTGTGGATGAATAGTGAGCGATGGCGTTGCCTCTGGATGAACAGGAACCCGTGGTGTGGAGGGCTGGATGAACAGTAGATGGTGGAGAGGTGGCCGTGGAGGGGTGGTTGAATAGGACCCCGTGGTGTGGATGGCTGGATGAACAGTAGACGGTGGAGGGGTGCCCGTGGAGGGGTGGTTGAACAGTAGCCGGTGGAGTAGCGCGCGGTGGAGGCTGGATGAACAGGAGCCCGTGGAGGCTGGAGGAGGTCGACGGTAGCCCGTGGAGGCTGGAGGAGGTCGACGATGGAGATGAACAGTATCCCGTGGAGTCCCGTTTTGCGGTACGCCACACCCCTTCCCCCGTTTCGACCGTAGCGCTCCAACACAAGTCTGTTTCGTCCGTTTTGCGGTACACCACACCCCTCCCGATCAACAGGACCCCCGTTTCGACCGTAGGAGGTCTGTTTCCTCCATTTTGCGGTACGCCAGGCCCCTCTCGATTGACAGGACCCCATTTCGAATGTTGCCGGTCGAACACAAGGTCGTTTCCTCCGTTGTGCGGTACGCCAGGCCTCGTTTCCATCGCCTGTTCCATCCAAGCCCTCCCGATGAACACGACCACACATTCCGTTCCGACCCAGCCGGTTGGCTCCCCATGAACACGACGACGACGCAGTTTCTCCGTTCCGACCCAGCCATGTACGTATGCGCGAGTAGGCGTTACGAGACCCTGCCCGTATGTACGTATGTGGCCGTATTTTCTTTCTTGCACCCTCGCTGTTGTACGTATGTGTACATGCTACGTGCGCGCCTCTACTACGACACGTGCGCGCCTCTACATCTACGACACGTGCGAGCCTCTACATCGACCAGTATGTACGTACACGTTCGCGACCAGAATGGCAATGCTACGTATGCTTCGACCAGGTGGGTCCCGACTGTCAGGCACTTCCTTGCGTGCGAAGATGTAGCTTGTGGGTCCCAGCAGTCAGGGGGCGAATCATTTTTTTTGCCCGGACGCACTTCCTTGCGTGCGAAGGTGTAGCTGGTGGGTCCCAGCAGTCAGGGGGAAAACGTTTTTTTTGCGAAATATGGTGGCCCATCCGGTGGGTCCCCGCTGTTAGGTGGAGGAATAATTATTTTGCATGTAATAAGGAGGCACTTCCTTGCTGCGGCCATGGACCCAACTGTCAGCCTCTCCACGTATAGTCCACGTCCGATGGAAGCCATTCCTTGACCATGTTGACCACGCCGCGCCGAGAGCACCAGGGCGGTGGACGACGGCGAGGCCTAGGAAGGGGACGACGCGGAGCCGGGGAAGACGCGACAGTGGATGCCCACGCGTAGAGGAGTACGAGGGTTCACTGGTTCGCTGCGGTGTGAGGCTGCCATCGCCGCAGAATAACAGGGGGTGTGGGTGAGTAGAGGGATGGCCTGGCCAGCGGTGGGAGTAGTAGGGGGAGGTGAGGCCTCCGCCGCATCGCAGGCGGCCACGGGAGGCACGAGCACGAGGCACGACCGACGCTGGTTTGGGCGGCTGGAGCAAGAAGACGAGAGGTTGAAGAAGCACTACAGCCGTTGGATGGACATCGTACGGTCACTCGAGCTAGAATTGTGCATATTGACTAAGTTGACAAAGCCCTCCGTCCCCGTCAACTTAGTAGGCCCACAAGTCAGCCTGCCACTATACTGGGTCACAGCTAACTGGGGGAGTATTCATTTTTTGTGCGTAATAAGGAGGCACTTCCCTGCGTGCGAAGATATAGCTGGTGGTTCCGAGCTGTCAGCGGCTGAAAGGATCGATATGGTTGACTAGAGGGGGGCGGGTGAATAGGCAACTAACAATTTTTAGACTTTTCTTTAACAATTTAAACCTTCCAACGAAATAGGTTGTCTAGATGTGCAACTACGTGGACAACCTATATGATGCAAAGACAACTAGCACACAAGGAAGCAATAGATACAACACAAGTAAACTTGCAAAAGTAAAGGCACAAGATAACCAAGAGTGGAGCCGGTGGAGACGAGGATGTGTTACCGAAGTTCCTTCCTTTTAAGGGGAAGTACGTCTCCGTTTGAGCGGCGTGGAGGCACAATGATCCCCAAGAAGCCACTAGGGCCACCGTAATCTCCTCACGCCCTCACACAATGCGAGATGCCGTGATTACACTATTAGTGCCCTTGAAGGCGGCGACCGAACGTTTACAAACAAGATTGGGGCTATCTCCACAACATTTGGAGGCTCCCAACAACACCACGAAGCTTCACCACAATGGAGTATGGCTTCGAGGTGACCTCAACCGTCTAGGGTGCTCAACACCCAAGAGTAACAAGATCCGCTAGGGATAAGTGGGGGAAATCAAATTTCTCTTGGTGGAAGTGTAGATCGGGGCCTTCTCAACCAATCCCGAGCAAATCAACAAGTTTGATTGGCTAGGGAGAGAGATCAGGCAAAAATGGAGCTTGGAGCAACAATGGTGCTTTGGGGGAAAGAGGTGAGTCAACTTTGGGGAAGAAGACACCTTTATATAGTGGGGGAACCAATCCAACCGTCACCCCACTGAACAGCCCCGCAAAGAGTGGTACTACCGCTTGGGCAGGGCGGTACTACCGCTGAGGGCGGTACTACCGCTGTTACCCAGCGGTACTTCCGCGCTGACGGGAAGGTCAGGGTCCTGGCCCTAGAGCGGTACTACCATGGGAGTAGGCGCGGTACTACCACTTGGAGGGGTACTACCGCCACTACTACCGCACTTAGTACCGTAAAACCCGACATGAAAAACATCGGTCTCGAATCGAGGCGACAGTAGCCCGGAACCACTGCGGTACTACAGCCGAAGACCACAAGCGGTACTACCGCTCTGGGAGCGGTACTACCGACTGGGTGCTTCGGCGGTACTATCGCTGTGAACCGCGATACTACCGCTGGGGCAGGACAAAGCATACACAGGGGAAAAGGCAGCTCCAATGAAGCGGAAGGAAAACGTCGTGTGTGATATGGATGTGTACGTGTTGATTCCACCCTAGCCTTACCAAAGCGGATCCCCTCTTGATAGTATGGTGACTCCTACGAAACTAGTCCACCAACAACGAAATGAAGGAGCTACGCCGTCTTGAATAAAACACCGAGGGGAGGTAATCGTCTCGTGCCAATGGATGAATCTCTGAAAGAACTTAACGCACATGATTAGTCCGCACAAGCATTGTCATCAATCACCAAAACATCTTGGGGATAAATATGCCCTTACAATCCCCCCCCTTTTTGGTGGATTGATGACAATACGGGATTTGCACAACATGAGAGATATATGACAAGCGCAAAAACCCCACCGTCCTAAAATGTAGATGAGCTCCCCCTAGATGTGTGCTATCTAGATAAGTGCTTTGGACTGCACAACACACATACTAGGATCAACGCTCCCCCTACATTTTGGAGACCAACCACCTAAGCAGGGTATATGAGAGTAGCATAGATAACTTAACAGGATAAGGATGCAACTCATAAGCTAGATAGTGACATAGATATGATATTGGAAAGATAAGGTAGCATATGTCTCACACCATATGGCTGGAACTTAGGTCTCACTGACACAAACCAAACAAAGCAAATTGCGAGGAAAACAAAAACACAGAAGACGGAAGGCACAATGCACAAATCCTTAAACTCTCTCCCCCTTTGGCATCGAGACACCAAAAAGGAGAGGGAGTGTTGCTACGGCTCCAGGTGATACCAAAAGAGGGACACACACATCAGAGCTCAGCAGGATCATCTGCGCCACCGTCGTCAGTCGGGAAGTGCTCGGCATCAGAATCGGTCCACGGGCAGTGCTGCTGAATCCACTCCTCCTCCTCGGTAAGCTGGTCCTCAGATCCACTGTTAACTGTAGCACCCAACTGACGCATGAGCTCCTTGTGGTGACCTCGGGCCTTCTTCTCAGCCACATGAGTCATGTACTGACCGTGAGACTCCATGTAGAACAGCTTCTTCATCTTGAGCTTGAGCTTCTTTGCCCAAGAGGGCTCTACCTCAGAAGGCACGTAGTCATCATCATCATCCTCAGCCTCAGCCCCAGTCTTCTTCTCGGTCTCCATGGCAGTAGCAGACGAAGGAACTCCAGTCTTAGGGGCCCGAGTGCCCCAGTTATCCTTCTTCCTCAGACGCTTGACGTCGTGAGAGACCAACTCTCCAGTCTCCAGTATCACCTGGGGATAGACACGATCCCAGGCCTTCTCAATAAGCAGCATGATGTACGGACCATAAATCGGGCACTTGCGCTCGGACATAGCAGATAACAGCTCAGACCACATAACATGAGAGATATCCAGGGACTCTCCGGTGTTCTATTCCTTCTGACGCTGGCAGAAGAGAAGCATGTCCACGAGATAGGAGTGAACCATATCCAGATTCCCGATACGAGGGAAAAGAGTCTCTTTGAAGACACGATGAAGGATATCCAGATAGGTAGGCAGCTCATACGTTTCCTTCTTCGTCTCAGGGTTGATCCTCAAAGTGCAGTAGGGCCATAGAGCTTGCTTGTGAGTGGCGTTGGTGCGGCGGTGTGGGCGAAAGCCGACAGGAGACTCAAGACCTAGATCTTCCACCCCAATCAACTCCATGAAAGCTTTCCACTTGACTGAAAGCAACTTGCCATTGGTCATCCAAGTCAGTGTCCTGTCCTCATTAGTCCCGAGATGAACCGTGGCATAGAATTGGGCCACAATATCAGCATCATAATCTTTGTTGAATTGCATGACCCCGAGAATGTTCAGTTGAGTGCACATCTGAAGAGCTTCACCAAAGTATTCAGGATCCTTCTCCATATGGTTGGTGTCGATGGAGTGCACGTTGACAAAGAGGTTCTTCTTGGCTTTGAGAACATCAAAGAAGATGGCAAACTGGAACCTGTTCCAGACCGGACGGTTGACCAAAGTGGGATCTTGGTCTTCCTCATACGGGTTGTGGCGACGCCTTGCCCAGAACTCCTTGGGCGGCATTTCTGGCACGGTTCTGCCTGGCTTCGGCTTGACACCAGGCTTCTTCTGGAGTTGAGGTGGAGGTGGAGCACTTGAAGAACCTCCGGCAGACTTAGTGGTGCGGTAGCGCTTGGACGTGGCACGACTGGGGTTGACACGACGAGCCTGATGCTCAGGAATCTCATCACCTGGAACCACCCACAAGAACATGCAAACAACCAGAAAGAATGAGCATAAGCCACAAAACACGAGCAAAAGATCACTGAGAGGTAAGAGCATGGTGGAAACTGGTAGATGGCAGCAGTACCACGACCCTCGAGCGGTAGTACCGCTCCAAGCGATAGTACTGCTCTGGAGAGAGCGGTAGTACAGCTCGAGACGGGGAAGCAGCAGTTTCCTACTGCCGTGGTCAGATCCGGCACTACCGTCCTACCAAATTCAAAAATACTCCAACCAAACACCAATCCAAACTGTCTAGAAGCATTCTCCATCCTACTCAAGCCTAGATCTGGCCAAAAATCTAGAGATGCAACTGCTATTGCCCCTAAGATGCTAGATTGGAAATCTAGACAAGAAGAAATAGGGAGCGGGGGCAATACCGGCATCCATGGCAAGAGGACAAGGTGGGGATCGTCTCCACCAAAGGAAATGAGAGGAACGCCCCGGAGAGGGAGATCCGCCGGAGCCCTCCCGCGGTGCCGGTTGCTGAAGAGAGAGGAACAGAGCAAGGGGGCGTGCGAATGGGTATGGGGGAGAAGAAACTCCCCCTGCCCCCGATATAACCCCCTGCCCGCGCCTCACAGCGGTAGTACCGCGCTGGAGGGCGGTAGTAGCGCTCGGAGCGGTAGTACCGCTCACCACCAACGGTAGAACCGCTCAGCAACCAAACGGCTTCTAGACAAGCGGCTAAAGCACCAAAGAGACGAGAAAGCAAGGCCAAGAGAAAGAAAAGACCAACAAGGCAACACACACACTAACAACGGTCCAGAACCCACTCTTTCAAAACAACCACACGAACCAGAGCGAGCTCTAGCCTCTCTCAAGAGAGGGCGGTTGCCGGAGCCACCTATGTTTGAGTCAATTGGTATGGCACCATGAAGAATTATCCTTGGGCCCATGACCAAAACTCGTCTTTGAAGCACAAGTACAATAAAAAATGGCTAATGTGAAAGAGTTGATCGTTTTATGCATAATGGGGGAGGGAGAGTTCATTGAGAGAACAACACTCCCCCTATGTCCATGCCTACATCTAAACGAGACACCAAGTTGAGTGAGGTGGGGTGTGCAAGGGTTCAAGTCACATTGCTCGAATCAATGATATTTAGCTCATGCCTTAAGTCACGAAATCTTGCTTCATCCAAGGGCTTCATGAAAATATCTGCAAGGTTATCATGAGTGTTGACATACTTGAGCTCGATCTCCCCTCGCCTAATGTGATCCCAGATGAAGTGATACCGGATCTCAATATGCTTCGTCTTGAAGTGTTGCACCGGGTTGAGAGAAATCTTGATGGCACTTTCATTGTCACACCAAAGAGGCACTTTGTCACAAATGACACCGTACTCCTTTAAGTTTGCCTCATCCATAAAAGTTGTGCACAACAACTACTGGCCGCCACATATTCCGCTTCGGTGGACATGAGAGACACACAACTTTGCTTTTTGGAAGACCAACTCACCAAAGAGCACCCAAGAAACTGGCACCCTCCGGAAGTGGACTTCCTATCCACTTTGTCTCCCGCCAATCGGAATCCGTAAATCCTTCAAGTTTGAAGTTTGCCCCTCTTGGGTACCATAAGCCAAAGTTTGGGGTATGAGCCAAATATCAAAAGATTCGTTTGACCGCCACAAAGAGACTTTCCTTTGGTGCGGCTTGAAACCGTGCACACATCCCCACACTCAACATGATATCCGGTCTAGATGCACAAAGGTAAAGCAAGGAGACAATCATGGAGCGATATACCTTTTGATCCACCGCTTTACCATTGGGATAAATGTCAAGTTGGCACTTGGTGGGCATTGGAGTAGTAGCCGGCTTGACATCACTTAGCTTGAATCTTTTTAGCATGTCTTGAGTGTATTTGGCTTGGTTGATGAAGGTTCCTTCTCTTCTTTGTTTGATGTCAAAACCAAGGAAGAACTTCAACTCTCCCATCGAAGACATCTTGAACTTGGAGGTCATGAGAGAGGCAAATTCTTCATTGAAAGCTTTGTTAGGAGAACCAAAGATAATGTCATCAACATATAGTTGGCACACAAACAACTCCCCTTTGACCTTCTTAGTAAAAAGAGTGGGATCGATTAGCCCAACTTCAAATCCATGGTCTTGTAACAACTCGGTAAGGTGGTCATACCAACCACGTGGGGCTTGTTTAAGGCCATAGAGTGCCTTATCGAGTTGATACACATGATCCGGGAAGAAAGGATCCTCGAACCCGGGGGGTTGCTTGACATAAACCAACTCATTAATGGGACCATTAAGAAAAGCACTTTTCACATCCATTTGTTGCAACTTAACGTTGTGATGGGAAGCATAAGCAATCAACAAACAAATGGATTCAAGGCGAGCAACGGGAGCAAAGGTTTCACCGTAGTCGATACCCTCGACTTGGGAGTAGCCTTGTGCTACCAATCTTGCCTTGTTATGAATGATGTTCCCATGAGCATCTTGTTTGTTCTTGAAGATCCACTTGGTTCCAATGATGTTATGGTTCCCCGAAGGCCTTGGCACCAACCTCCACACCTTGTTGTACTCGAAGTTGTTGAGTTCTTCATGCATGGCATTGAGCCAATCCGAGTCTTCGAGCGCCTCATAGACCTTATGGGGTTCAACACAAGAGACAAACGCGTGATGTTCATAATAGTTTGCTAATTGTCTATGAGTGCTTACCCCCTTTCTTAGGCTTCCAACCACATTCTCCATGAGATGACCTTTGGTGGTGAGTTTGGAAGCAATCTTCGCGGCACCACGCTCTAATTCCTCCTCGGATGTGGAAGGAGGAGGGTTCACTTGATCATCTTGAGCGCCGTCATGAGCTTGTTCTTGATCTTGAGCTTGCTCATGATCTTGAAATTGCTCGAGGGAGAGAACTTGACCTTGGGCATCATTTGGAGGTTCACCACCATCTTGAGATTGATCTTGCCCTTGGTCTTGTTCCCGAGGTTGAGGGCCTACACTTTGTTCTTAGGAAGTGTGTGGGTCTTGAGTAGGTGAAGGCTCCACTGGAGTGGAGCATTGTCCTTCTCCTTCGGCCACAAGGGGTTCCTTAATGGGTAGAATATGACCAATACCCATTCTTCTTATGGCTTGGGGAGGAATTTCATCACCTACATCACAAGCACCACTTTTCTCCACTTGGGAGCCGTTATTTTCGTCAAACTCCACGTTACATGTCTCCTCAATGAGTCCGTTGGACTTGTTGAGAACACGGTAAGCATGAGAGTTTGTAGCATAACCAACAAATATGCCCTCATAAGCTCTAGCCTCGAATTTAGACAAATGAACACCTTTCTTGAGAATGAAACACTTACACCCGAACACCCGGAAGTACTTGAGATTGGGCTTGTTCCCGGTGAGAATCCAATACGGAGTCTTGTTCAAGCCTTTGCGGAGATAGAGCCGATTGGATGCATGACATGCAGTGTTGATGGCTTCAGCCCAAAAGTTGTATGGAGACTTGAACTCCGCCATCATGGTCCTTGCCGCATCCATCAACGTCCGGTTCTTCCTCTCCGCAACACCATTTTGTTGAGGGGTATATGGTGCAGGATATTGGTGCTTGATCCCCTCATCACTAAGAAATTCATCCAAGGTGTAGTTCTTGAACTCCGTGCCGTTGTCACTTCTTATTGTCAAGATCTTTGCATTATGTTGACCTTGAGCTTCATTTGCAAAGTCGATGACGGTTTGTTGAGTCTCACTCTTCCTCTTGAAGAAGTATACCCAAGTGTATCTTGAATAATCATCCACAATCACCAAGCAATACTTTCTACCCCCAAGACTATCAAAGGATGGAGGCCCAAAGAGGTCCATGTGCAGGAGCTCCAAGGGTCTCTTTGATTAGATGATAGTCATGGGAGGGTGAGCCGTTTCATGAAGCTTTCCTTCGATACAAGCACTGCAAGCACGATCTTTGGCAAAACTAACATTCATTAGTCCACGGACATGGTCCCCCTTGAGAAGACATTGCAAAGATCTCATATTGATGTGGGCTAAACGGCGATGCCAAAGCCATCCCACATCAACTTTAGCCATTAGGCATGTCACGGTCTTAGTGGGTTGCTCCGAAAAGTTAATCACATAAAGACCGTTCTCGACATGCCCAACAAAGGCTACTTTAAGAGTCTTGCTCCACAAGAGGGCCATGGTATCAATATCAAAGAATGTGGCAAAGTCCATGAGTGCGAGTTGACGAACGGAAAGTAAATTGAACGCAAGGGACTCAACAAGCATGACTTTCTCGATCGTTAGATCATGAGAAATGACAACCTTGCCAAGACCCAATACCTTATAATGTGATGCATCACTCCATTCGACATTGGTGGGCATAGATGGGATCTTGTGCACTTCCACCACCAAGTCCTTGCTCCCGGTCATATGATTTGTTGCTCCACTATCGAGCAACCATGATCCCCCACCGGAAGCAAACACCTACAAGAGATCAATGCTTGGTTTTAGGTACCCATTGAGTAATGGGTCCTTTGATGTTAGTAACAAGGGTCTTAGGAACCCAAATAGACCATTCAATGTACTCATAAGAAGAACCAACAAATTTAGCATAAACATGCCCATCACTAGCACGACACAACACATAAGAGGGGTTAAAGTCACCGGCTTTGTTGGGAGAGATGGCTTTGAACTCTTTGGCATCACCATTCTTTGCATTGTTCTTCTTCTCCTTAGGAGCACCCTCTCCCTCCTTCACAAAGGTTTGCTTGAGCGGGGGAGGTCGATTGGTCTTGTTATTCTTCTCCTTGTTCTTCTTCTTGTTCTTGGACTTGGGTGAGAACCCAACTCCCTCCTTGCCCACAACTTCCTTTTGATTGCTCAAAAGGTCATTTAGGTTCTTCTCGCCTTGTATGCATGACACAAGACCTTTCTTGAGTTGTTCCTTCAACTTGACATTCTCCTCCACAAGATGCACATGCTCACAACATGGGTTAGTAGCATTTGCATTATCAATCAAGACCATGTGAGGAAATGTGGACTTTTCCTTGGTTAGCTTAACTTGGAGTTGAGCATGAGACTCCTTGAGGTTTGCATGAGCACCTTTCAAGACCTTATGGGCCTTGTCAAGTACATAAAACTCCTCCTTGAGTCTAACATGATCAACCCCAAGTTTAGACTTCTCGGAAGTTAGAACACGAGACACAACAAGAGCATGATCAAGATCTTTCTTTAGTTTGGCATGGTCATCGTTGTGTGACTCCTCAAGAGCCAAATGATGCCCACGCTCTTCCTCAAGAGCATTAGAGAGATCCGATATCTCATCGGCATAGTCACGACTATGACCTTCCATCTTAGAGATGGTTTCTTCGTGAGCCTCGATCATGTCATTGGCTTCACCAAGTTGTTCCAAGAGAGCAACGAAGTGCTTCTTGGATTTGCCCTTGAGCTTACTCATGAATGACTCAAATTCATTTACCTCCTCATTAGACTCCTTAACATTATCAAGTACATCCGTTGAAGGAGTATTAGGAATAATGGTGGTTTTGATGTTGGGGGTTACCTTGTTGGTGGCTTTAGCCATGAGGCACTTGGCGGTGATGTTCTCGTTGGGTGAATCGAAGAGAGACACCCGGGGAGTTGTGGCAATGGCAACGGATGCCATAGCCATTGCTTCACTATCTTCATCATCATCGTCATCCTCATGGTATTCTTCTTGAACTACCAACCCGCGTGTCGGAGTCTTCTTGGTGAAGTTGTTCTTGTTTGGGAAGGACTTGGCTTTGTCTTTTCAGATGAACTTGCCACCATTGTCTTCCCGCTTCTCGTAAGGACAATCCGCAATGAAGTGCCTCACATTGCCACAGTTGAAAAAAGTTCTAACTCGTTGCTTACCCTTGAGGCCACTTGAGTTGTTCTTGTTGAAGTTGGGTCTTGTATTCTTCTTACTCTAAAATTGTCTTGAGGCAAGAGCCATGTGCTCATGATAATCATACTTCGTGTCTTCGGGGTTGCTCTCCTCATCTTCCTCTTCTTCTTCTTCTTCCACACTAACCTTGGCCTTCAAGGCAAGATTGGGCTTCTTTGCCCTTTGAGAGCGGAGCACCGCATTGTCGGCGGTCTTGTCCAAGATGCTCATTGCAACAAACTCATCCAACACTTCACCTGAGGTCATGGAGTGGAAGTACGGTCTTTGACGAATGACGGAGGACATGGCCTTGTTGTAGGGCATCATGGCCTTGAGGAACTTGCGCTTGATCCAATTGTCATCCGTGTCCTTGCTCCCATGATCTCGGAGTGCGACCGCGAGTTTGGTCACTCTTCGAAAGAGCTCACAAGGTTCTTCATCTTCTTTCATTGCAAACTCATTGGCTTCATCTTGCACCACTTCATAGTTGGAGCGTTGAATGCTAGCACTTCCTCGATAGAGAGACTCAACACATTTCCATGCTTCTTTAGCCATGACATGAGGTCGAAGATGAGGGAGATCTTCGAGAAGGATTGCATCTTGGATGATGAAGAGAGCACTCTCATTGAATTGATTGTCCACGGCTTCTCGAGGGGTGAAGTTGCTTGGGTCATGAGGATAGAAACCTTCTTCAATGATTCTCCAAAGGTTAGTATTCACATGTTTTAAATGATGCTTGAAGCGATAAACCCAAGAATCAAAATCTTCATGTTTCTCATATTTAGGAGGAGGACCGGCATGATTCAAATGAGTAGAGGGGATCGGTCCTCCATAAAGTGGGGGTTCCACATGGGCAAAGATGCCGGTGCCATTTCTACCACTAGTAGAAGGACTCTTTTCACTGTTAGCTTCCCCCTTGTCGGAGGTAGCATCCGTCACCTTGTTAGTGGGATCACCCACTTTCATCGGCGAGGTAGATAGTTTCAGTCCTTCTAGGAATTCAGAAAACATGCTTTTAACCTCGGTCATCATGGAGGTTTTCAATGTGTCTAAAGCCACATTGAATTCCTCACTTGAGACCGAGGTTTCCCCTTCGGCCGAAGACGAGATGGGATTCACACCAGAGTGCTCCTCCGCACCATCGTTGGTGTCAACTATACTCTTCGGACGACAAAGTCCTTAATAAAGAGACGAGGCTCTGATACCAATTGAAACGATCGATATGGTTGACTAGAGGGGGGGGGGGGTGAATAGGCAACTAACAATTTTTAGACTTTTCTTCAACAATTTAAACCTTGCAATGAAATAGGTTGTCTAGATGTGCAACTACGTGGACAACCTATATGATGCAAAGACAACTAGCACACAAGCAAGCAATAGATACAACACAAGTAAACTTGCAAAAGTAAAGGCACAAGATAACCAAGAGTGGAGCCGGTAGAGACGAGGATGTGTTACCGAAGTTCCTTCCTTTTAAGGGGAAGTACGTCTCCGTTAGAGCGGTGTGGAGGCACAATGCTCCCCAAGAAGCCACTAGGGCCACCGTAATCTCCTCACGCCCTCACACAATGCAAGATACTGTGATTCCACTATTGGTGCCCTTGAAGGCGGCGACCAAACCTTTACAAACAAGATTGGGGCTATCTGCACAACACTTGGAGGCTCCCAACAACACCACGAAGCTTCACCACAATGGAGTATGGCTTCGAGGTGACCTCAACCGTCTAGGGTGCTCAACACCCAATAGTAACAAGATCCCCTAGGGATAAGTGGGGGAATCAAATTTCTGTTGGTGGAAGTGTAGATCGGGGCCTTCTCAACCAATCCCGAGCAAATCAACAAGTTTGATTGGCTAGGGAGAGAGATCGGGCGAAAATGGAGCTTGGAGCAACAATGGAGCTTTGCGGGAAAGAGGTGAGTCAACTTTGGGGAAGAAGACACCTTTATATAGTGGGGGAACCAATCCAATCGTTACCCCACTGAACAGCCCCACACAGAGCGGTACTACCGCTTGGGCAGGGCGGTACTACCGCTGAGGGCGGTACTACCGCTCTTACCCAGCGGTACTGCCGCGCTGACGGGGAGGTCAGGGTCCTGGCCCCAGAGCGGTACTACCGTGGGAGTAGGCACGGTACTACCGCTTGGAGCGGTACTACCGCCACTACTACCGCACTTAGTACCGTAAAACCCGACACGAAAAACATCGGTCTCGAATCAAGGCGGCAGTAGCCCGGAACCACTGCGGTACTACGGCCGAAGACCACAAGCGGTACTACTGCTCGGAGAGCGGTACTACCGCTTGGGGAGCGGTACTACCGCTCTGGGAGCGGTACTACCGCTTGGGTGCTTCGGCGGTACTACCGCTGTGGACCACGGTACTACCGCTGGGGCAAGACAAAGCATACACAGGGGAAAAGGCAGCTCCATTGAAGCGGAAGGAAAACGTCAGGTGTGATATGGATGTGTACGTGTTGATTCCACCCTAGCCTTACCAAAGCGGATCCCCTCTTGATAATACGGTGACTCCTACGAAACTAGTCCACCAACAACGAAACGAAGGAGCTACACCGTCTTGAATAAAACACAGAGGGGAGGTAATCGTCTCGTGCCAATGGATGAATCTCTGAAAGAACTTAACGCACACGATTAGTCCGCACAAGCATTTTCATCAATCACCAAAACATCTTGGGGATAAATATGCCCTTACAGCGGCGGTAACGTTTTTTTTGCGAAATACTGAGGCCCTTTCGATGGGTCCCCGATGTCAAGTGGAGGAATCATTATTTTGCGCGTAATAAGGAGGCATTTCCTTGCGTGCGGCCATGGACCCAGCTGTCGGCCTCTCCACGTACAGTCCACTTCAGATGCATGTCGATCATTGACCACGTTGACCAGGCGCGCCGAGAGCACCAGGGCGGTGGACGACAGCGAGGCCTAGGAAGGGAATGACACGGAGGCAGGGAAGACTCAGCAGTTGTTTCCCACACGGAGGGGAGTACGACTGAATGAGGGTTTACTGGTTCGTCTGCTGTCGCCGGAGAATAACAGTAGGTGTGGGTGAGTAGAGGGATGGCTAGGCCAGCACTGGGAGTACGATGGGGCGGTGAGGCCTGCGCGGCAGCACAGCCGGACGCAGGGAGGAGGGAGCAGGCAGTCCCGTCGGCGCTTGTTTGAACGGCTGGAGCAGGAAGAGCAGAGATTGAAGAAGCACGACGGCCGTTGGATGGCCATCCAACAGTCACTGCTCGTGCGTCAACCTTTTTTTAGGAAAGCCTCAAATCTGTGGAAAACAGCATACAGCCCATCTGCCATTATTTCTAATAATTTACAGCCCATTTGCTAATTCTTAAGGTTTTGTTTGGAGCCCATATTCTTTTTGTTAGCATTATAGCCCATATTGTGGCCATGGTTAAAAAATTATACAAAATTTTGCATATTTCGGTGCGGTCCGAACTGTTTTTAATCCCGAAATTTCGACTCACATTCAAACTAAATTCAAAACTAAATGTATATCAATATAAAATCCAACAAATTCTCCATGCATAAAAATTAATGTAATTTAAAATCTCGAAATGAAAAAAAGATATTTGAAACTAATTGCCGCTTTGATGTGTTTTAAAAATGTACAACCCATTTCTCATTACTGATGGGCCATTTCCTCGGCCCGCCGAATGAAATCTCTCCTCGTCTTGAAAGATTTGCAGCCCAACAAGCCTGACAAAGCGACTTACTTGCCAAATCACAAAAAAACTAGGTTTTGGCCGTGGACCCAGCTGTCAGCCTCTCCACGTACAGTACTCTTCCGATGGAAGTCGTTCCTTGACCACATTGACCATGCCACGCGGAGAGCACCACGGCGGTGGACGATGGCGAGGCCTAGGAAGGGGACAACACGGAGCCGGGGAAGACGGGGCAGTGGAAGCCCGCACAGAGAGGAGTACGAGGGTTCACTGGTTCGTCTGCGGTGTGAGGCTGCCGTCGCCGCAGGGCCTGGCCAGCGGTGGGAATAGTAGGGGGGCGGTGAGTCCTCCATGGCAGCACAGTCATCCACGGGAGGCAGGAGCATGAGGCACGACCGGCGCTGGTTTGGGCGGCTGGAGCAAGAAGACTAGAGGTTGAAGAAGCACTAGGGCCGTTGGATGGACATCGTACGGTCACTGGAGCTAGAATCATTCATATTGACTAAGTTGACAAAGCCCTTCGTCCCCGTCAACTTAGTAGGCCCACAAGTCAGCCTCCCACCAAGGTGGGTCCCAGCTAGCAGGGGGAGTATTCATTTTTTTTGTGCATAATAAGGAGGCACTTCCGGTGGGTCCGAGAAGACAGCGGGGGGACGTTTTTTTCGCGAAATACGGTGGCTCATTAGGTGGGTCCCAGCAGTCAGGGGGCAAACGTTTTTTCACAAAATACGGTGGCCCGTCTAGTGGGTCGCTGCTGTCAGTTGGAGGAATCATTATTTTCCGCATAATAAGGAGGCACTTACTTGCTGCGGCCGTGGACCCAGCTGAGACTCTCCACGTACAGTATACTTCCGATGGAAGTCGTTCCTTGACCACGTTGACCTCGCCGCGTTCCATTGCATGCATGCGTCCATGGGCGTGGTGCGTCCCCACTGTCAGCCTCTCACGTACAGTCATCTTCCGATGACTCTCAGTTGTTGACCACGTTGACCACACCGTGCCGAGCGCACCCAGACAGGAACGACCCGGAGATGGGGAAGACAGGGCAGTGGAGTCGTAGATGGAGAGGAGTGGGAATCTTCATTGGTTCGGGTGCGCGGCAGCACAGCCGCGATGCCGCCCACGGGAGACAGGAGCAAGAACAGAGGTTGAAGAAGTTGCACGGCTGTTGCATTAACATCCAACGGTCCAGCTGCTAGAATCATTTGTTGATTAAGTTGACAAAGCCGTGCGTACACGTCCGCTTAGCAGGCCCACAAGTCATTCACCAAATCTGACGGGTCCCAGCTATCAACGGGATGAATAATTTTTTTTGCAAAACAAGGAGGCACTTCCTTCCGTGCGAAGATACAGCTGGTGGGTCCCAGCTGTCAGGTGGAGGAAACATTTTTTTTCATCTTAATAAGGAGGAACTTTCCTTGCGTGCGACCATGGACCTCATGGGTCCCAGACGCCAGGCTCTCCATGTACAGTCCTCTTCCGATGACTCTTGTTTGTTGACCATGCCGCACCGAACACAGCGAAGCGGTGGACGACGGCGAGGCCCCGGACGGGAACGACTCGGAGATGGGAAAACGCGGCAGTGGAGTCGCAGATTGAGAGGAGGAGAAGGGTTATAATTGGTTCTGTTGCAATTCATATCAAACTCAGGTTCACAGGACACGTTCATATTCATAGCCAACATTCACTATCAACAACTCAAAAGATTCATATATACACAAGCTCAGCATATCTATGCATCCAAATGATTGATAGATCACACGACAATATTCATACATAATTCACAAAAAGATTCAGATATACACATGTTCAGTATGTTTATGCATCAAAATGATTGAGATCACAGCCAATATGATCCATGGACGAACTTTAATTACCTAGGGTACAGACTGGTAAATGGTGTTCAATCAGAGGTACTTCTTGCTAAAATTAGTTCTTGTACGAGTAAACTTTCGAGTACATAAGAGGCAGCACAGACAATCTGAACTTTGCTTGTAGGTTTATCCTCAAATAGTGGCCTCGTGCCGACGGAGGTTTGAGCAACTTGGCCACTACTTTCATCCAACTAGTTTACTGGCTCATCTTGGTCCTGTATCTCGCCAAAATCCTACATTGCAGACGAGAAAGGAGGCAGTTGAGAAAATGAACCACCCAAATTTTTTGTGCAGTTCAACTGAAATGGAGCATCCTTGGCATGCAGACTGATTAAGTCCCAGATGAATATATGCGTCAACCAACTTGTCTGGAATCTTTAGACTCCATGCCATATAGTTCGCTACCATATGTGCCGATAACCAAAAGGCACAAGTTGGTACCAAAGTCTGGACTGCGTTTTTCTGGGCTATGCACCAAGCAATATTTTTGGCGTTCACTCTCCTAATACTTGGAGTTTGACAATTGGTTAACGCCGGTTGATAGTCGAATGAATATAGGCACTTCTTGTCAACATCGATGCTTGTCTGAGTGAACTTTGGAGTACATAGTAGCAGCATAAGTACCTGTCCATCTGATCATTTTGTGCAGTTCTACTGAAATCACCCGATGTAATGATTTGCCTGCGAGTTCAGGCTCTAAATTGCTCCTTTATGAAATCGGCAAACAGTAGCACAATACCAAATTACCAATACATATGACAGGCATAATAATCAGGATAAAGACCAGTACCAATTTGTGTGAGGTAGCATATCAATTACTATTTCCTTTGACTGGAATCCGAGATAAGCCAAGCGACTGACAGCAAAGGAAGAAAGCAAGTGGAGATTAGCGACTGACAGGAAAGAACGGAAGCTGTCGAGGCAATGAAGCACCCAAAGTTTTTGTGCAGTTCCACCAAAATCGAGCATCCCTATTGGCACATATATTGAGAGAGTGAGATTACTGTAATAGTGGGACTAGCTGATGAAACATACACTAACAAATAGAAGCACCCTCATTATCTTAATGGGTAAAGTTAGCAACATAGTAGTCTTGCTTCAAGAGAGGTATTAGTTTATTTAATCAGTGCCAATTAGCTCAACTCAACACTCAAATCATTGCCATTTATCATAGGTTGCAAAACTTAAAAGTGCAAAGATAAAGGAGTTTCTCATGACAGTAGCACGATACAAATAGAGATGACAGCAAACTAATATGGATGAAGGCCTTAGGCCCGTACCAACCTGAGAAAAAAAGCTTATTCATGTAGTCCCATAAGAGATGATAAAGCACTCACTGGAATCACACAATAGTATATATTTTTGTGCACTACAAATGTATGGTTGAAATCACTCTTGTTTACCAGTGCTGATATTATATCAAAAGATTATCAAGAACTTCCAGCAGAGTTAAAGCACTGGCTGGGATATAGTTCATTGTGTTGTCTTGTGTAGTTCCACTAAAATGTATGATTGGCACAACATGATCCCTGTTTGCACAAGTAGGAACAAGGTGAAACCTTCATTAGCTTAGTGAGAAAGGATACGAAGATATTAGCATATTACTCAAACAGTGGCATCAAATTCATGATGGAAAATACGCAAAACATTGCCTCATTGAACCAATGGCAATAAATTGACATGCAAAACAATAGCACTATTATGCCATGACACTAATAATATTCCCTCCCTGCTCCACCACATGATTCACCTCCATAGACAAACATTCACACGTACATGATTCAGCATAGGGTCCTACTAAAGATTTGTTTAACTCCAACAGGAAAATTAGGCAGTAATAAATTAGTGGTACTTAAGTGCTCCTAATTAATTAAGTGAGACAACAGAAGTGGAAGGGCTCCGTGGAGGATCGTCTCACATGTAAGGTAGTCGTTGCCGGAGCCCTTGAATAGCCTCGACTGAGGCCTCTGGCTTCAACAAGATCGCCTTGGCACTGTTTATTCTTCTTCTTCTTCCTCTTCATGCTATGTTCCTCTTTCTCCGCACCAGTTGGTGAAACCAAGTACATGATTGGCCTTCTAATTCAGAATTGGTTTTGTCAGTGAGGGAGTCCAAGTGTACTAGTAAAAAACAACATTATTTTCCCATGGCAGTCGGAAAATAGAGATGAACACATGCATTAAATATCATTCTTACCTAAAGGAAGGTTATGGCGCCAATATGGATGATGAGGATTGGAACACAGATCTCCCTTTGTGCAGTTCCACCAAAAGGAACCAACTGTTCCATCTGACATTCCAGTTAAATAGCACAAAAGTCACTTCTTTTAAGAAGAGTTTTGTGCAGTGCACCAAAAGGTCACAACAGCAACCAGGTGAATTGGATATCCCTGTTTGCACAAAAAGGCACAGAGGAAACAGTCAGAGTCTCAAACAATTACAGGCAAAAACATTTGGCTAAACTTGTCAGAGTCTCAAACAATTGCAGGCAAAAACAGTGGTATGGCTTCATTTTTACCAGGGACATTATATTAAGAACAACTAAGGTTGCGTTCGGTTCACAGCTTTGGTGCAAGATTTTCGTAGGAACACAATTCCTACCGTATTCTTTCCCTTCCAACCGTTCGGAACACGGGAAAGGTGAATAGTGTTTCATAGGAAAGCTGGTCTGGTAATACTGATTCCATCGGATTAGAAACATCCACGCGCTACTCATTTTTTGGGCGGAAACCCGAGGCAGGCGCTCGCTGCCATGTGTTAGACAGGTTGCTGTGTTGTGTTTGCCGGAATAAAAAAATCAACCTATGTGTGGTACGTGAGGTGAGGACAAGAGTAGTCACTGTGCAGCTGAATAAACAAATAGCATCTCATACTGCCAAGCATGCTACTCTAGAAAAACAAATCTGTACAATTCGTAGTCCATCCGAACACATTCTCTTGAGAGTTTCCTCCGGTTCGCTGTTCCATACTTTTATCCCTTCATTCCTTTCCTATTCCTCTATTTTCATCAAGACCTATGTTTTCTGCCCCTTTATTCTGACCGGAGCCTAAATATTTGGTATAAGGGCATGGGACAGTGGGTGCACCAGCAGTACATCACCATGTACGTAAACAGGGGCATAAAGTGGTGATTCATAGTTTGTTGCCCCGAGAAACAAACATCCAAGAAACATATCTGGGTTGGTCCCATTTTTGTTCACTCTAGCCACCTACTCCTATGTGTGGATAGCAAATCTAGTCTTGGTCATACCACTGTGTACAGCGTTACCCCTATATTTCCCTTTTCGACCAAGAGACCGGTTGGATGACCAGTCTGTACTACTTTCATCCCCTTTCCTTCATGTTTGTACCAAGTCCGATGTACATACTAAATTCCCCCACCCCCACTTTATTTCAATGACAAGTATTTTCGGACGGAGGGAGTACAAGATTTGACTCCATGAAGTAGCTTTACCTCTAACAATTGAAGAAAAAAATAGGTGACGTTGGACCATCTGATCGAGAGGGGCTGAGAGGTAGAAAATGATGCACATGCAGCAACGTAGCGAGCTGGGGAAGTAGAGCTAAGGCAATTTCGAACAAAGATATACCTGAAGGTCGTTGGGATGTGGATAGGTGGGAGGCGGGAGGCCGGATCCGCCCACAAGCAACGATGAAGGGATCGAAGGACCTCCCGCGCCGGCGCTCGGCCAGAGATAACGGTGCGACCGACAGTGGGTCTCTTCCCTCGCTGTCGATGACGGCCTAAACGCTGCCCCTCCTCCCCTTCACCGGCAGAGGGGGATACGTCCGGATCTATAACCAGCGGTGAGGATAGAAAGCCAGTGTTTTTTGAAGGGAGAAAGACAGGGTTACTACCCCTATCTTGTTTAGATCTGGAGAGGATGAGAGTGTGTGAATAGAGCAGCCCTAGCAAGCAAGCACGGAGGCTCCGGCCTATATATAAGTAGTGGGGTAGTTTTCCTTTTTCACCCCATCAAAACAATCGTTTAAAATTGTGTACTATACTACATGTCAGGTCGCGGTTTTTTTAGTTGTTGATTGTTTTTTGAGATAGCTACCCGCTTGTTCCAAGTGGTGTTACGGTGTGCTAGGTCACACTTTGTATCGTTCAAGTCTGGTAGTACTACAAGTCCCTCCATTAAATGAACAACCACCCCCTCGTAAAAATTGTGAACAAGCCCACGGCTAAAATTAGCGGAAACTTGGGTTGCCCCAACATGCATTATTATTTATATTTTCTACTCCCTTCGTTCCTAAATATAAGTCTTTTTTATTAGCCACACCTAAGACAAGAATTTTTTTTATTAGCAGTGAACCCCACATGTCATAGACACAAAAATTGTGGCAAGATTCCCTTAGGCAAGCCAAAGTGTGTCTAACAATTTGAGCAACTCAGGTTAGGCAAGTGTGGCAAGTGTGGGAAAAATAATGTGGCAACATAATACAAACATAGTCGCAATCCAAACAGCCCCGTGATTTTTTGTGACATGCATGAAAATTTGGTTAGTTAATTTTATAGTCAAAATTTGGCAAGGTGCATCAAATCAACACATGCAAGTATCAAAAGGAAAGTCACGGCATGCATGCATGCGTTGTACTCCCTCCGTTTCCAAATATAAGTCTTTTTAGAGATTGCAACAAGTGACTACTCCCTCCGTTCCTAAATGTAAGTCTTTTTAGGGATTCCACTACAAACTACATACATATGTATATAGACATATTTTAGAGTGTAGATTCACTCATTTTGTTTCCTATGTACTCCAGTTCATAGTGAAATCTCTAAAAAGACTTATATTTTGGAATGGAGGGAGTACATACGAAGCAGAATATGTCTACTCCTACATACGAAGTAGCCCATTTGAAATGTGTAAAAAGAGTTTAATCGAATGCAGTGCTTTGATGTGTCGCGTCAACTCGTACAAGCCCGAGAAATTTGATTACTATGACGCCCTCTCCCTCGCGGACTGAGCTCCGGTGCCTTAACTGCACCTGCCTTTGGCTGCATGACAGGTGGGCCAACTACCTGTTGGGCCCACCTGTCATGGACGCAAAGGCAGGAGCAGTAAGTAGAAGCTTTCGCTACATGCTATCCCTCCCGCACGAGGTGGATGGACATGCAGCAGTGGATTCGATACTGTAGAAGTAGGAGTAACATCATTGTTCGTCTTCTCGAAGAGGCGAAGAGCCAAGTGAAAACCGAATGTGGCAGTTGCGAACGCTCGTTACTAGGCAAAATGAGTCTATGGGATAATAAATGAAGCAATCTATGATAGTACTACTGAAAGCACAAGTGCTCCCTAGGTGGTTTTGGTAATTAATGACAACATATCTCTTGTTGGACTAACACTTTTATCTAGTATGTTTCAGATAAGTTCAACAATGGAGTGGCATGGACTAAAGGATGTGGGAATTCCTTCAAGATGCTAAGGACAAAGGATTGGCTCAAGCTTCAAGCTCAAGACTCTTCATTTTACATTTTAGTGATCCAAGATCACATTGAGTCTATAGGAAAATCCAATACTATCAAGGAGGGATGAGGTGTTTCTTAATGAGCCTCTTGCTTCAAGTGCTTGGTGATATGCTCCAAATACCCTCAACTACTTTCCCACTTCCACACATATGTCCTAAACCTAAAGTCAAACTCGGCCCCACTGATTCTTTCTATCCGGCGCCACCGAGTTCAGATGTCATAGCCACTGCCACAAACCCTAGGCAAATCGGTCTCACCGATAGGGATCTCGGTCTCACCGAGATGGGATTGTAATCTCTCTGTGTATGTCCATTATCAAAATCGGTCTCACCGAGTTTGAGCAATCAGTACTACCGAGATTACAATGCAAACTTTCTGGTTGACTCATTATCAAAATCGGTCCCACCGAGTTTGATAATCAGTCCAACCGAGTTTGCCTGACCAACTCTCTGGTTAGCTAATTACCAAAATCGGTCCTACCGAGTTTGTGTAATCGGTCTCACCGAGATTACATTATGCCCTAACCCTAACAGAGTCGGTCCTACCGAGTTGCATTTCGGTCCCACCGAAAACCCTAACAATCACATTATTTGCTAAATCGGTCTGACCGAGTTTAACGATTCGGTCCCACCAAGTTTGGTAGATTGTGTGTAAAGGTTAGATTTTGTGTGGAGGCTATATATACCCCTCCACCTCCTCTTCATTCATGGAGAGAGCCATCAGACTGAACCTACACTTCCAGCATCCTATTTCTGAGAGAGAACTACCTACTCATGTGTTGAGGCCAAGATATTCCATTTACCATATGAATCTTGATCTCTAGCCTTCCCCAAGTTGCTTTCCACTCAAACCCTCTTTCCACCAGATCCAAATCCTATGATAGAGAGTTGAGTGTTGGGGAGACTATCATTTGAAGCACAAGAGCAAGGAGTTCATCATCAACGCACCATTTGTTACTTCTTGGAGAGTGGTGTCTCCTAGATTGGCTAGGTGTCACTTGGGAGCCTCCGACAAGATTGTGGAGTTGAACCAAGGAGTTTGTAAGGGCAAGGAGATCGCCTACTTCGTGAAGATCTACCGCTAGTTAGGCAAGTCCTTCGTGGGCGACGGCCATGGTGGGATAGACAAGGTTGCCTCTTCATGGACCCTTCGTGGGTGGAGCCCTCTGTGGACTCACGCAACTGTTACCCTTCGTGGGTTGAAGTCTCCATCAACGTGGATGTATGAAAGCACCACCTTTCGGAACCATGCCAAAAACATCCGTGTCTCCAATTGCGTTTGAATCCTCCAAACCCTTCCCTTTACATTCTTGCAAGTTGCATGCTTTACTTTCCGCTGCTCATATACTCTTTGCATGCTTGCTTGCTATATGTTGTGAATGTTAAACTTGTGCCTAAACTCCACTCAAATTTAAAGAAACCTAAAAACTGCAACTTTGGTACTTAGTGTCTAATCACCCCCCCCCTCTAGACACCTCTTCTCAAGGTCCTACAAGTGGTATCAGAGCCATGTTTCCATTGCCTTGGTTTAATCACCATTGGAGGAAGATGGATGAGTCTACTTTGGGGTGTCTTAGACATAGAGTGCCTATTCTTGATGGAGAGTATTTTCATGAGTGGAAAAATGAGATGCTTGTAATTTTCAATCAATATCATTTGAACAAGTACATTGCTAGTCCTTGTGCATCTTGTGTTGATCCTATACATCCTACCCTTGTCGAGTCTATTGACATGATTAGGAATGTTAGAACTGTTAATCTTATCACTAGAGGCTTGCCTAGAAGCTTGATTATAAAACTGCCTACTCTTGAGTGTGCCTACACTATATGGAAATTTCTTGAGGAACGATTTCCTGATTATTCTTTGAAAAATCTTGATGAAATTCTCCATAAGTCTATTGCTTTGAGTAAAATGAATACTAGTGATCCTATGTTTGGTGATCGTCTATTTGAGCTTACAAACCTTATGCGTGCCAAAGGAAATGTTGGTATTATTAGTGACATTATTTCCAAAGCTATAAAAATTCATAGACAAGATCATTGTCAAAATCATTCTAATGAATTACCTTCTCTAGGATTTGATCCACTACATGATGATGTTGAACATGCATACTATGATGAGGATGATGATAGTGACTTCGATCTTGATGATACAATGAGACATTTTGGTCTTATGGCAAATCTTCGGGGATATATGTCAGGAGGAAAGGAATGGGTTCTTGATAGTGGATGTACCGATCACATGACCGGAGATAAAGACATGTTTCGTGAGCTTGCTGATAATGATAGTCCTCGAAAGTATGTCACTTTCGGTGACAACTCAAAGGGTAAGGTGGCCATCTCACATGATAGCTCCATACAAAATGTCATGCTCGTTGAATCTCTTGGATACAACTTACTTTCAGTATCTAGACTTGCTGACTTTGGTTCCAATGTCTTATTTACTGAAATTGATTGCCAAGTGTTTCGTCGAGACAATCATAAAATGGTCTTTACCGGAGTGCGTAGAGCTGATCTATACATTGTTGATTTCACTAAAAAGGCTCAACCTAAAACTTGCTTCATTGCTAAATCCTCAAAAGGCTGGTTATGGCATAGACGATTAGGTCATGTTGGTATGCGAAACCTTGACAAGCTTATTAAAGGAAATCATATCCTTGGAGTTAATGATGTCATATTTGATAAGGATAGACTTTGCAGTGCTTGTCAAGGAGGTAAACAGGTTGGAGGAAGGCATCCCGTGAAGAACATCATGACCACGAAGAGGCCACTTGAGCTACTTCACATGGATCTCTTTGGTCCCAACTCTTACAAGAGTCTCGGTGGAAATTCTTTTGGTCTAGTTATAGTTGATGATTTTTCCAGATTTACGTGGGTGTTCTTTCTTGATGATAAATCGCAGGTTCAGAAGATCTTCAAAAACTTCGCTAGGAAGGCCCAAAATCAATTTGAAGTGAAGATCAAGAAGGTTCGCAGCGACAACGGAACGGAGTTCAAGAACGCAAATGTGGACACCTTTCTTGACGAAGAAGGGATTTCATACGAGTTCTCGGCTACGTACACACCTCAACAAAATGGAGTTGTTGAGAGGAAGAACCGGACGCTCATCGAAATGGCGAGAACGATGCTTGATGAGTACAAGACGCCGAAGCACTTTTGGGCGGAAGCGGTTGAGACAGCTTGTCATGCAACAAATCGCTTGTATCTTCACAAGCTACTCGGCAAGACGGCATACGAGCTACTCACCGGTAACAAACCCCAAGTTGGATACTTTCGAGTATTCGGCTCAAAGTGCTACATTCTTGATAAGCATCATCATTCTAAATTTGCTCCTAAGTCTCATGAAGGTTTCCTACTAGGTTATGGCTCAAACTCTCACACTTACCGTGTCTACAACAATTTCACCCGAAAGGTTGAAGAGACGGTAGATGTGAAGTTTGATGAATCTAACGGCTCGCAAGTAGAGCAACTGCCAATTGATGTAGGAGACAAAGATCCTTCTAAAGCAATCCAAGACTTGTCTATTGGCAAGGTTCGTCCAACGGAGGTGAAGGAGAGTACCTCGTCTGTCCAAGTGGAAGCTTCTACTTCACGACAAGGTGAACCAAGAGTTGATACGGAAGCATCCACAAGTGGGACACACCAAGATGAAGGAAACGAGGAAGTGCATCAAGATGAACGTCAACGACCTCCTTCTCCACCACGACAAGAGAACAACAACGCCAACAATGAAGAAGGCCAAGAAGAAGAACAAGATGAAGAAGATGTTCAACGAAGATCCAAGCAAACGCTTTCACGAGTTCGAGCAAGAATTTCAAAATACCATCTTGTCGAGCAAATCTACAATGATATTCAAACCGGGAGAATCACTCGCTCTAAAACTCGTTTAGCTAACTTTTGTGAAAACTATTCTTTCATCTCTAGCATTGAACCTATGAAGGTCGAAGAAGCATTGGAAGATCCGGATTGGATAAATGCTATGCATGAAGAGCTACACAACTTTGAGAGGAACCAAGTTTGGACATTGGTTGAGAAGCCCGACAACAACCACAACATCATCGGTACCAAGTGGGTGTTTCGCAACAAGCAAGATGAAGATGGACAAGTAGTTCGCAACAAAGCACGTCTCGTCGCCCAAGGCTACACACAAGTCGAAGGTATGGACTATGGTGAGACTTACGCCCCCATTGCTAGACTTGAGTCCATTCGCATCTTACTTGCCTATGCTAATCACCATGATATCACCTTGTACCAAATGGACATTAAAAGTGCTTTTCTAAATGGTGAAATAGAGGAGGAAGTTTATGATAAACAACCTCCCGGCTTTGTCAATCCTAAGAAACCCAATCATGTTTACAAACTTCACAAAGCTCTTTATGGTCTTAAACAAGCTCCTAGAGCATGGTATAAATGCTTGACCAAGTTCCTTCTTGAAAAAGGCTTTGAAATTGGGAAAATTGATTCTACTCTTTTTACTAAAAGGGTTAATGGTGAACTATTTGTGTGCCAAATCTATGTTGATAATATTATATTTGGTTCAACTAACCCTCATTTTAGTGAAAATTTTGGGAAGCTAATGTCGGAGAAGTTTGAGATGTCTATGATGAGTGAACTCAAATTCTTTCTTGGGTTGCAAATCAAGCAAACTAAGGAAGGTACTTTTGTCTCTCAAACAAAGTACACTAAGGACTTGTTCAAGAAGTTCAATATGCAAGAATGCAAAGGTATGTCTACACCCATGCCTACTAGTGGACATCTAGATTTGACCAAAGATGGTGAACCGGTTGATCAAAAGGTTTATCATTCTATGATTGGTTCATTGTTATATCTATGTGCTTCACGTCCCGATATTATGCTAAGTGTGTGCATGTGTGCACGATATCAAGCTGCTCCTAAAGAATGTCATCTTAAGGCCGTGAAAAGGATAGTGAGATACTTAATTCATACACCAAATTTTGGCATTTGGTATCCTAAGAGGGCCTCTTTCGATCTTGTTGTCTATTCCGACTCGGACTATGCCGGAGACAAGGTTGATAGAAAGTCCACTTCAGGTACTTGTCAATTTCTATGTAGATCTCTTGTCTCTTGGTCTTCCAAGAAACAAAACTCGGTATCCTTATCCACCGCCAAAGCTGAATATATTGCCGCTGGTTCATGTTGTGCTCAATTACTTTGGATGACCCAAACTCTTAAAGATTATGGGATATATGTGAGACATGTTCCATTGCTTTGTGATAATGAAAGTGCTATCAGAATTGGTCATAATCATGTGCAACATTCTCGAACTAAGCATATTGAAGTTCGTCATCATTTCATTCGAGATCATGTAGCTAAGGGTGACATTGATCTTAAGCATGTTCGCACCGAAAAGCAATTAGCGGATATATTCACTAAACCTCTTGATGAGAAAGTGTTTTGCAGGTTAAGAGGAGAATTGAACATCATTGATTCTTCAAACTTGGAGTAGAAACTCCATTGGATACATGCAAGACATGAGCTTATGACTAATCCTTGATATTTCTCTTATGATGAAAATCTTATGTCTTGGATATACTTGTATCTTGCATGTTATCTAACCCATGTAGGTACTTGGTTGAATCAAATTCCATGAGATTGTAAACTACTCATATCTTGAGCAATCTCTACATCACCAAGTCTCTATACAAAGGTGGTTGAAGACAAGGAAGCACGAAACCATTCGAACATATCCTTTGACAAATTCTATGTTGACCTTCATGATTTGTCATTTTTGGATACACAAGTGCTCTTCCTTGCAAGAACTAACCCATGTAGGTAGATGGACTCAAATTCCAAGTGGTGCTCCAAATTCTTGATGAGCTACATCAACCTCGAGCAACTCACGCAAGTTCAACTACATGGACAACACCACTAACCAAGGTATGGTATTCCATCTTAGAGAAGCTTTACTCCAAGTCATGAGCTAAAGCAACTCGACAAGATGTGAATACATCAAGATGCTTAAATGGAAAATGGCAACCCCATTTTGAGCTTAAACGATGAGTATGACCTATGATCAAGTGATCTCACTTGACTCCTAAGTCAACAAACTCTAACATAGGTGACTTTGTCGCCGACCATTTCTAGATGAAGTTCCCTTGTGTTTTCTTCTGTTTTTTTTTTGCATTTGTCTCATGCATTTGTGTTTCCCCTTTCATAAAAAACTTCATCTAGATTTCTTTCTGCATTTTCTGCATCTAATTCCTTGCATATCTTTCAGTAAATTCCGTGCAAATCGTTGTGAGATCTTATTAGTCTAGTGAGCTGAGGTGACAAGTGTTTTCTCTGCGATGAACTCGGTTACACCGATTTGTTATTTTCGGTCCAACCGAATCTTTTCGGTACGACAGAAGCATACCACTCGGTGCCACCGATTTCATAACAAGAAAAACTCTTTGCCACATATTCTGAGTTTCTTCTAATCCAGCTCTACTCAATGAATCTTGTCCTCTACAAGCATCACATTTTTAATCTTTGCTTTATGTTGTGACTCAAGGATCAAACCCATTCACGACAAATTCCAGAGGGAGAGAGAGAGAGATTACATCTTTATCAAGCCATTCTTGGAAATTGATGTCAAAGGGGGAGAGAGAGATCACATCAAAGCCTATCATTTAGAGAGAGATCACATCTCATAGGGGGAGAGAGATCCTTCAGGAAGAGAGAGAGAGAGATCTCCAGGGGGAGAGGATACTTAAGTAGAAAGTATTTCTCAAGGATCCCAGATGCTTGGTGTTCAAGAGGAGAGATGCCACATGTCTTCTTGAGGGGAAAGACATGTTCATATGTGCTTATTTGCATTAGCTTGCATTAGTTCTGATCATCATTCATATCTTTCAGCTCTGTTTTCCTTCAGCTCTGATTTTCTGTTCCCTATCTTCTCCCAGTATCCTATGCTAGATTCAGGGGGAGCAATACATCTAAGGGAAAGAGATCATTTAAATTCATTGCATATCTTTACTCTTGGGGACATGTCTAATCAACTTTGGTACCTAGTACTCACTCTCTACATGTCATCCCAGTCTTGGTATTCTTGTGATATCTTCTGTTTGCTCTGGCTAGTAGATGTATCTGTGTTATCTAACCTTGTTTATGCAGGTTCATTTCATACTAAGCCAACTCAAGACTACAAGGTAAGTATATGCATCACAATCTTGTGTATGAGGAATTCTTGCTGATGTACGTACTGTTTGCAAGAAGGACTCATGGGCATGAAGGTATTTCCTTTAATATTTTTTTTGCTCTGATGCATATGGCCAAGATACATGTAACACAGCCTGCTCTATCATGGTTATGCTATCACATGCTTCCATTTTCAATATCCACATGATTGCATACATGTAGGGGGAGCCTATGCTTGTTACATGTCTTTCCAAAGCTTTACTTGCTATTCTTTATATCTCTATCTAAAGCTTTGATGTATGTTGCCATCAATTACCAAAAAGGGGGAGATTGAAAGCACAAGTGCTCCCTAGGTGGTTTTGGTAATTAATGACAACATATCTCTTATTGGACTAACACTTTTATCTAGTATGTTTCAGATAAGTTCAACAATGGAGTGGCATGGACTAAAGGATGTGGGAACTCCATCAAGATGCTAAGGACAAAATATTGGCTCAAGCTTCAAGCTCAAGACTCTTCATTTTACATTTTAGTGATCCAAGATCACATTGAGTCTATAGGAAAAGCCAATACTATCAAGGAGGGATGAGGTGTTGCTTAATGAGCCTCTTGCTTCAAGTGCTTGGTGATATGCTCCAAATACCCTCAACTACTTTCCCACTTCCACACATATGTCCTAAACCTAAAGTCAAACTCGGCCCCACTGATTCTTTCTATCCGGCGCCACCGAGTTCAGATGTCATAGCCACTGCCACAAACCCTAGGCAAATCGGTCTCACCGATAGGGATCTCGGTCTCACCAAGATGGGATTGTAATCTCTCTGTGTATGTCCATTATCAAAATCGGTCTCACCGAGTTTGAGCAATCGGTACTACCGAGATTACAATGCAAACTTTCTGGTTGACTCATTATCAAAATCGGTCCCACCGAGTTTGATAATCAGTCCAACCGAGTTTGCCTGACCAACTCTCTGGTTAGCTAATTACCAAAATCGGTCCTACCGAGTTTGTGTAATCGGTCTCACCGAGATTACATTATGCCCTAACCCTAACAGAGTCGGTCCTACCGAGTTGCATTTCGGTCCCACCGAAAACCCTAACAATCACATTATTTGCTAAATCGGTCTGACCGAGTTTGGTAGATTGTGTGCAATGGTTAGATTTTGTGTGGAGGCTATATATACCCCTCCACCTCCTCTTCATTCGTGGAGAGAGCCATCAGACTGAACCTACACTTCCAGCATCCTATTTCTGAGAGAGAACTACCTACTCATGTGTTGAGGCCAAGATATTCCATTCCTACCATATGAATCTTGATCTCTAGCCTTCCCCAAGTTGCTTTCCACTCAAACCCTCTTTCCACCAGATCCAAATCCTATGAGAGAGAGTTGAGTGTTGGGGAGACTATCATTTGAAGCACAAGAGCAAGGAGTTCATCATCAACGCACCATTTGTTACTTCTTGGAGAGTGGTGTCTCCTAGATTGGCTAGGTGTCACTTGGGAGCCTCCGACAAGATTGTGGAGTTGAACCAAGGAGTTTGTAAGGGCAAGGAGATTGCCTACTTCGTGAAGATCTACCGCTAGTGAGGCAAGTCCTTCGTGGGCGATGGCCATGGTAGGATAGACAAGGTTGCTTCTTCGTGGACCCTTCGTGGGTGGAGCCCTCCGTGGACTCGCGCAACCGTTACCCTTCGTGGGTTGAAGTCTCCATCAACGTGGATGTACGATAGCACCACCTATCGGAACCACGCCAAAAACATCCGTGTCTCCAATTGCGTTTGAATCCTCCAAACCCTTCCCTTTACATTCTTGCAAGTTGCATGCTTTACTTTCCGCTGCTCATATACTCTTTGCATGCTTGCTTGCTATATGTTGTGAATGTTAAACTTGTGCCTAAACTCCACTCAAATTTAAATAAGCCTAAAAACTGCAACTTTGGTACTTAGTGTCTAATCACCCCCCTCTAGACACCTCTTCTCAAGGTCCTACAACTACTATGTTACTTTGCACTATGGAGGTAGTAACTTACACTAGTATCATATGCATGACACTAGTCTAAGTTACTCCCCACTATGACCATCCTGAGAGAGTGCTTTGATACGTTTTAGTCTCATGACTAAAAGTAGTGGGACTAAAACTTGTTAGCCTCATCCATGCTTGGATCCAAATACTAAAGAGACTAAAATCAAGTTAATGACATTTCAAAGCATCCGGGCCTGCGTGCCATCCACCAAATCACAGCGAGGTGCTACAGTCGAGACTCACCTATCACCCCGGTGTGGTCGTCATGACCCATCATATCACAAAACCCACACCATTACCAGCAGTGGTAAGGTGGCCTCCAAGTTGGACTGGACGAAGCAACCATCATTTCATTGGAACGCTCATTCAAGCCCTTTCTTCCCTTTCTTGAACAAAACCTCACTCCAGGCTACTCACTTCTGCCATTTTTCTTCTCTACCGACGAAGGAAAGGTGGGCGAATCAGTTATGCTGCTATATTTTCATTCCAATAATCTTCTTTTTGCGAAGCACCGACCGATTCTCACATCCTATTCTTTTCCCGTTTTCATTGTGATTGTGGTTTCCTTTCGATTGCTTTTTGTTTATCAGTTCATTGATGGATCCTGGAGCAGTAGGCAAAGAGTTGCCGGCGGACAACCCACTGGAGACAGTGATCTCCAGGAAGCGAGCACCGACCAACGAGTTGACCATGTTGGCGGGCCAACCCATGGAGACGAAGAACTCCAAGAAACAAGCACTGGCCAAAGAGTTGAGGACGTTGGCAGACGAACTCCTCAAAGAAAGTTGGAAGAACAACAAGGGCCCCACCGTGCCTACCCCAGAAGCTGTGATTGCCACCTATGTGAGGCTCAAGACCGAGTTTGAGGAGATAGTCGCCGTTGAGAAGCAGTATTCCCCTGGCAAGGTGATGGCCCCCATCGAGGATGAGGAGATGGGCCCCGGAGGGATGAGATCCCCCGGTGAGCTGCAGAAGGTAAAAAATAATGGCTTATTACCATAGTTGTGGTTTTTGATTATTTGCAATGTGCTTGCTTTTTGATTATTTGCAATGTGCTTGCTAATATGTTAGTGTTGTGCAGGTGCCGGTGGTTGTACTTGATGATTCCGATGTCGTGGCCCGTCCTGTTGGCATCGCCCTAGAGATCGATTCCGATACTGCTGTTCATCCTGTGGACATCGCCCCAGAGATCGATTCCGATGTCGTGGTCAGTCCTGTGGACATTGCCCCAGAAATCGATTCCCATGCCGCTGTCCGTGCTGTGGTCATTGCCCGAGAGATCGATGACAAGAAATAGTTGGTCGCGCTAATCCTTCAGGGTAGTTTGCATTGCCCTGTGTTTAATTACCAGAACGTTGCGTGTTATCAAACCATCTTAGGGCTAGTGCACTATCTTGTGTGGGCGGATCTTGCTACTTTTGTTTGATAGTGAATCATGCGATGAATCATGCGAACCCTCTTCGAGTTATGGAAACAGATGTATCCTCACCAGCTTTTGATGTAATATATGGCATGCTTAGATGTAAGTTTGAACTGTTTATCATATCAGCAGGGCTTGTTTGATGATTCTTGGTGTTAGTAGGCTAGCTACTGTGCGAGCTATAGTACTTGCAAAACACTCACCAAAGAGAAACGTTGGGGCTGATGAGCTCGTGGTATGCTTATACTTATCCCTCGTCGGTCGACCAATAGCCCTAGCTCCTAAAATTGTAGTCTTAGTGATCGATCAGACAACATTCGACATACATTCAGGCCTCATTTGGTTCATAGGATAGGAAAATCGTAGGAAAAGTACAGAGAACGTGCAACACAAAATCATAGCAGTGCAGAGACGTACTCCCTCCATTCCAAAATAGATGACCTAGGCGGGCTAGTTTGGCCTAGTGGGTTTGAGTGATATGACGTGGTACAGTGCCGTCCAGTTTTCGCGTGTGGTAGCTGTATTGCGGGTACAGTAAGTTTTCTTGAAGAAGCGAAATTCAACGAAGTCATGATGGTTCCTTCGTCCGAACAACTTACGGTGGGAAAGGTTGGGCCTGCGATACGACCGGGGTAGACCAGGATAATTTTGTGCATGGCAGGTGGACCAGGATGGTCGACGTCCCACATGTCGGCGAATGAAAGTATTCTTTCTGATATAGAGGACGAGCAACGAGTATTCATTGTTTATTTTTGATGAAAGCTATTGTCTCCACTGTTACTCCTTGACTTTGTCAATGCCTCTCTCTCCTCCACATAAGCGGGGACTACTTGCTATGCATGCAGCGGGCAGCTGGCGTCTTGAGGGGCCCGGGCGGTGAGAGCGGGCTCCGGAAGCGGTCCGGACTCCAACATGGCCCACCTCACATTATCACCATATATTTCTTGGAGTCCGTGCGCGGCGGGCGGGCGATCTCTTTTCCCTCCCCCGTTTCTCTCTTCTCAGCCGACTCCCACCAAGCGATTAGATTTCGCTATCGACGGTTTATTCAATTACGGTCCCACATGTCAGTGAAATTGCAAGACAACGTGTGTCCCCTTTGGTGAGCGGCGTGTGAGCCGGACTGTCGGGGCTGCGATGCGTACGAGTCGTAAGTGTGCCGCCTTTTCCTTTAGAACTTGCGAAGCGTAACATTTTCGTGCGATCGATCGATAGAAATCCAGAACAAAATGACGAGGGTGGTGCTTTCCCGCTTGTTAGGCGGGCTAGTTCGAGTGATATGTCGTGCTACAGTGCCGTCCACTTGCTCCATTTTTATGTAAGCAAGAGTTTACACTCGTACGCGGGAGGAGTGCGAAACACCAGATCTGATTTTGATCGAGGGATAACTGTTCCCTGCCAAATAATGGAAGATTGTTAGCGATTATAGCATGATAGTTAGGGCATCTCCAGCGCTGGCCCACAAATTTACACCGGCATCTGTCCGAGGACACTGATGGATGACATCCGATGCTGCCCGCATACCTTTTGACAACTATATGAACTAACCGGACGAAATTCGTGCAAACAAAGCAAATTTCAAATTAACCGGATGAAATTCATTACATTTCGAAAACTTTTCCTACAAACTGGACGAAATTCATTACATATTTTGCACAAACCGTACTAAACCTAATGTAAACCTAATCTAAATGATTGCCGGCGCCCGACCACCAAGTCCGGCCATGAACCCGAGAAAGCCGGCCATTGCCTTTGCCTCCTCCTCATCCGCCTCGATAACCTCCTCCTTCGGCCGGAGCACAAGGTTATGAAGATTTCCGCCTCCACGTCACCGTCAAGCGGCTAATCGGCCGCTGATGTTTACCCCACCAAGCTTGGCGTTGACTGAGTGGAGTAGCGGTGGCCTTCCCGGGACTAGAGCGGCAGCGACCTACCGTGTACTACTCTTCCTCACTACCGGCTGCGCCCGCGCACGCGCGCCGGTTTCGTGGTCGTGGTGGCGGAGGGCGGCCCGGGGGGTGCCGGCGATCTCCTTCGTTTGCTCCTGCGACAGTACATCGAAGAGAGATTTGGAGCGTGCCCAGAGCGGAGCCGCCGATGTCCCTCGTCTGCTCCTGCGACAGTACGTCCAAGAGAGCTTCAGAGCGCCACGAGGCCATGGTTGAAGTGGTGCCGACAGAAGGAAAGGACTGGAGGAGAATAAGTGTGGGTCTTTGGCTATGGCTAGGAGCTGGGGCTCAAGTTAATATAGCGGGCGAATGGCAATGAGCCGCGGCAGACGGATGGACAACTGGCGCTGGAGTAGGTTCGTCGGGCGTGAATGCAGACGCTGCTTCAGTGACTTAACTGCAGATGCGTTTGGGTGACTGACATGTGGGCCCAATGGGCGTCTGGCCCACATATCAGTGACACACCAATTGCACCTGCGGTTAAGTCCAGTGAATGCGGCATTGACATTCTGGAGAGACGGTGACCGTTTCAGGCGCATGCGGACTATTTGACTGGTCAACCATACAAATACGGAGCTATACGCTGAGCCAGGGACCGTATAATCACCATATCTCGTATACAATGATCAAAGTGAGCTATCAAGACAAGTTCGATGACCGCCAATGCATTTTACTCGGTAATAAATGACCAGGATTGAAGGGGAATCCTAATTTGCTTCATCTTCTGTCCTTGAGCTCTTGACAAACCAATGCACTATACGGTTGTCCGGCCAGTCCACCCCAGAGCTCTCACCAAGCATCGTTCATGCCACCGCGCCGCAGACTAACCGGTAAGGCAGCGATGGCATCCCGCCGCGCCGAGTTCCTCGCCGCCCACGAACGCACACAAAATGGTAGGGAAGCGATGGCATCCCGCGGCGCCGAGTTCATCGCCGCTCGCGACCTCACAACTATGTGGGAGGAATTTGAAGATGCCAAGGCCGAATGGGCGGTAGAGCAAGAGGCGGCCAAAGCCGCACAGAGGGAGCGGAAAAGTCAGAAAGCACTCAAGAAAGGAGAGGCCCGCCGCTGCAAGAAAGAAAAGGACGCACGCGCTGCTACGGTAAGGTCGGCAGAGATCCAAGCACGGTGGGGTGTCGCCGACAAAGCCGGGAAGGAGAACGACGACGTCTGGCCAGCATGTGAGAAGTAGTAGTACTAGTAGTTAGTGTGTGTGTCTGTGTCTGAGTATGAGCATGTACCAGTACTACTAGTTACTACTGTAGCTTTTAGAGCAAATTACCAGTACATTAGCCTAGACTAAGTGGAAAAATTCCTATCCTATGCATCAAATGGCATCTCTTTCTCTATAGGAATTGAGATGCATGTCATCTCACTTCCTATGATTTTCATATTCCTATCCTATGAACGAAAGGAGGCCTCTGTTGGAGTAAATGATGTAGCTAGCAGTACTGCTGGTACAGTAGTTTTCTTCAAGAAGCGGAACTCAACGAAGTCATGATGGTTCCTTCGTCCGAGCAACTTCAAAGTGGGAAGTGGGCCTGTGATTTGACGGCTCATTAGTCATTGTTACTTCAGCGCGACGACCTGGGTGACTCTCCCTTGGAGTTCTGCGTGCATGGCAAGTGGACTAGGATGGTCAACGTCCCACTTGTTGGCGAACGGAAGTATTCTTTCTGATATCGAGGAGCAAGGAAACCGCGTGGTATAGTATCACTGCTGATTGGTTCGCAAAAAAATAGTATCACTGCCGATTTATAATTATTTTTTATTTCTGATAAATGCTAGCGTTTCAACTCTTACGACGAAGGGTGCCAAACACGGCACGTGCTGGATGTCCCACACGTCAGCGAAAGGAGTAGGACATGAACAGCGTGGTAGAGCCCAGCGTAAAAAAAACAGCGTGGTAGAGCGTCTCCACTTCTTCCACTTCTGGGTCGGAGACCACACGTAGTAGTACTTAGCTGTATGAACGATACAAAGTGCGACCTGGAGAGAAAGACACGTCTAGTTGGAAGGTCTCGGGGCATACACGTAAACAAATATAAAAGTTAATATGTGCCTCCAACTAATATAGTAGTAGTAGAGTACTTAGACACGTACTCCATAACATCACCGTGCATTGCATGTACAACATTTAGTGGTAGTACGTACTAAGAGACAAATGCCGCCCAAGAGTTCCCTTCTCGACCTACTTTTGGGTGTTTGGTAGAGTGTATGGAGGGTGCATGAGTCCATACTAGTTTAGCACAAATACACTAGAAGCATGCATGAAGAGAGCATGCATGAAGAGGGGTGTTGAGTTGAGCATGCATGAAGAGGGAACAACTATGCTGAGACGAGAACGCAACCAAACACACCCTGTATGCCACGCATGTTCATACCATTTGTGCCTTTCTACTTCACTTACTGCGCTACATTACTCAGGTTCGTACGTCCACTCCTGGGTACATGTCCGTCTCGTAGTTCTAGTGCCACGTGTTCTTCATATAGATGGAACGATCGCTGCATAACACGTGCGCCTTGATGCTAGATGTCTTGCGTGTTGGCAAAAGGATGAACAAAGCTCACGTAAACAAAATAGAGTGGAAGAACATAGATTCCGGACGACCGAGAAGGAGCAAGGAACCTCGTGGTGGAGCGTCTGCACTCATAATATTTAATATTATTCAGCGATATAAAATTAACCAATCATCTCCACAGTGGACTGGAAGAGTACGAAACACGGCAGCCCAGTGTAGTTACAGCATACTAGTACATGGCTAACCCACGCTATCACCATATTTCCTGGCTTCCGTGCGACACCTATCTCTAGTAATCTAGAAGCCTGTATCACTTCTCCCTCCTCGTCTCTATCAAAATGCGGCGGGCTGGCGTTTCTGCTGTCTATTAAGGTCGGTTAACTATCACATGTTAGCGACATGCCAAGAGCATTCTAAAAAAAATTCCTTTCACGTTCCGTTTTCAAAAAGAAAAAATCCTTTCACGTACGAATTTGCCTGTATGCTGTGAGCAACTTGCATGTCCTATACTGCTCCTGTTTGATACTCTAACTTAGCTACAGGTTAGACTAACTCATGACTAACCCTGAACTAACTTTAGCCAAAGAGGTGTTTGGGTGATAGGGTTAGATTGACAATAAATGCACTTCATGGAGAGAGAGAAAAGTGATTTTTCAGTGGCCCCAATGAGAACTATCTCCTGTTAGCACCTCTTGGGTGGGATAGTTTTTTTTGGTGGGTTCGGTGCAACTTGCTCCAATTTAAACCCTCATGCTTGGATACTTTAGGGCTATCTGAGCCCCAACTATCTCAAACTAACTCTAACCCATGGATCCAAACAGGGCCTATGGCCAGTCTCGACGCGGAGCATTCGCGTGCACCGGGAAGCGACGCTCTCTCGGTCGTCGGGCCACTTCAAAGCTGGCGCCAGTGAGAGGTCGCCTCCGCTCTGGCCGGGCATTAATGCGGCACTGACGCTCCAGGCGACGCTGACCGTTTCACGCGGGAAGTGCGCACTGGCAAGGGAGTATAGGTTTTGAACCATTTCAGGTGTAGTAGTAATGGTAGTTTGCAAAACTACTCAATTATTGCACTCGGTTTCCTAAGAAATTGTGGTAAAAAACGTTACTCCACAGCCCGCTTCCCTTCTCCTTCCTGCTCGTGATTTACGTGGCCATGTTAACGTGGTTGTGTCAAAAAAATGCCACTTCCTTCTCGTGATTTGCGTTATATAATTACAAGCAAGATTCTCATGCATTGCACAAAACATCAATATGCATTTTTTTACAAAACACCTGTTGTGATTGACCCATGCAGGAGTAATCCCATGTGTAAAAACTAATGATATCTCGAGAATTTTATCGGAAAACTGGTATCTCGAGAATGTCATCAAAAAAATGAAAGATGAGAGATAAGGCGAGGAGGAGTGGAGCGTGGTGGTGACTGGTGGTCGGAATGGGCGGAGGCATGGGGATAGACGGCGCGGGCAGGCGGCAGCGGCCACCATGCATGCTAGATTGTTCTAGAGACTTATTCCTTTTTTAATTGCTGAGCAATGAGGTTGCGGGAGATAATGATGTGGAGAGAGGTGCGGGTATCTTTTGTAAAATTATCATAGTTTGCTTCCTATCCGTTAGATATAGATCATACGGTCTATATTACAAGATGGCAGGCACACCATCATCACCAACTCGTTTTTTATAAGGGTATACAGATGATAAGTTTGCTGACTACTAAAGTAAAGTGGAATCTGTCCGTGTTATGCAAGTAAATAAAGGTGATTGTTTATCATACGGGTAAGGTTGGATGAAGGGTGGTAGGAACAAATGCTCTGCCTAGAGCATGTGTGTGTGAGATGGAGTCTTAGTGTGTGGTGTGTGTGTGTGTGTGAGAGAGAGAGAGAGAGAGGGAGAGGAGAGAGAGATGGAGTCTTACTTTGTATGTGTGTGTGTGAGAGAGAGAGAGAGAGATGGAGTCTAAGTGTGTGTGGGGG
>NC_041393.1:642831064-642836869 GCF_002162155.2 Triticum dicoccoides
GATGTGTATGGCAGAGGCCACCAACGATGGGGTGCGAGAGAGAAAATGCCCGTAGGACGGAAGAGAAGGTGCGTGCGCGTGAGAGGAGTCGACATCGAGAGAACGTGTTTGTTCGAGAGACACCACGGAAGACTACTATATATCGATGGTGCATGTAGGCGGGAATTAAACAAAGGGATGATCTTATTGGTTTCGGGGATATAGGGGAAGAGTGAGAGGCGCGCGGGGTGGGGGGGGGTAGCTAGAAGGAGATTGTTAAGTGTGAGTGTGTGTTTTGCCCATCCAGGCGGAAGTTATGTGCACAAAAGAGGAGAACGATTCGATGTGGCATTAGGATTGAGGGTAATTAACTACGTATGGAGACATAGAGACCTTGAACGTGCATGTGTGAGAGGTATACATGTATACGTGGGATGTGTGTGTTCGCACGCGCATGATCGAGATAAAAGAAAGAAGACATAAGTCCTAAGATCAACGACATGGGAGAGACGGATCGGTATGACAATATGCACGCATGTGAGAATGCAGGGAAGAAGGCCCGACAATTGAGCATGTGTTTTTGTCTTTAAGAGATAGTGGCATGGGCTGGAGCATGCATCTATGGCGAGCAGAGGGGGTGAGGCGCAACGATTGTGCAAAAGAGATCAACCTATAAATGCATATGTATGGATAGACATACATAGTGTGGGTGATAGGAAGCAAGACTCCGTGCGAGAAAGAAATGTTGACGGAGAAACTACAGATAGATACAGAGATGGAGATGCTAGCTAGAGAGACATCCGTTAGTTTGGGTGTCGGAGATGACCGTCGGGTGGTTCAAAGGGTGAAGTTATATATGTGTGTGAGAGGGCACTTGACTGCATGCATGTAGAGAGAAACATATGTAGTGTGCGTGATAGGAATCAAGAGTGAGGGTGAGAAAGAAGGTTGATGGAGAAACAGATAAATAGAAAGATAAAGATGCTAGCTAGTGTGGGCTAGATATAGGAGTCGAGTGGATCAGAAGGCTGGGTTATGTGTGTGGGTGTGAGAGAGATAGAGAGAGGGTGCATGTGAGTCACATACAAACAAATATCAGAGAGAAATGAGATCCAGAGAGACGGAGTTTTGTGTCTGCGAGAGAGAAAGATATTTCACAACGAGAGTGATAGCTAGAGAGACATATGAGGGAACTCAAGATATCTCTAGGGAGAGAGGGTGTGTTTGAGCGACATACAAGAGAACAATGGAGAAATATGAGACCCTGGGAGACAGAGTTTGTGTTTGTGTGTGAGAAAGAGATATTGAAGAGGAAGATTCGTAGGTTCTCATATCTAAGGAGCGAAAGACATCTCTGTATGAGGGGTGTGCGAGTGGCACACATGGGAATAGTTGAGAGAAATGAGACCCTGGGAGACAAAGTTTTGTGCTTGTGTGAGAGAAAGAGATTCCACATGGAGAATCATAGCTAGAGACACATAGCAGGGAGCGAGATATACTTAGAGAGAGATAGAGTGATGAAGGTCGATGGAGAGAGTACCGTCAGTGTGTTACGAAGATAAAAGATCATTGTCGACATACAGGTAGCACGAGAGATGCCTGAGAGACGATGAACGCGTATAGGTCCAGAGAGATAGTCCTATATAAGCATGAGTGATAGCTATATGAGACGAATATCTGGATTAAAGGGGATTCAAATATTTAAACTGGAGATCACGACATCGATAATATCATAACGCAAATTGGTGTATCAAACATGCATATTCATTTGAATTTGGGCACACGTGTAATGTTATATAGTTTATCAATATTGGTGATCCATAGATTCTTCAATTACAAACAATGCATGGTTTATATGCAATTAGTGTCTAAACGGGATTACACTATATGTTGCGTGTGTGAACACATTATACATGTTTGAGAAGTTAAAAAAAACCCGCATGAAACACACATTAATTGGAGACAGTTAGCGAGGAATGCATACATTGGATTTCAACATAAAGTGGTTTCAAATATTTGAAAATCCAAATTGATGGATACAACCTTATGAATCTGAGATCATGCCATTTGTTAACCATATTTATGTATAAATGGTGTTGTGCTTTTGAAAGTATATATGTAAAAAAAATGATGTATATAGAATGTAATTCCAATTGACAATGGATCCCGCCCGAAAAAAATAGTAGAATACAAACGAGATTCGAATTGAGTTGGCACGGTAAACGTGCACTGTGCAAAAATTGAACAAAGCGGGGAAAGTCGCAGTAACTGTCCGAAACCAAAATCTGCGAGATGGAAATCACTACTACCTATCCCTGCCGTGCAAAGCCTATCTGCTGGATTTCTATAGGTTTCGATAGGGGTAGGTTTGTAATTTCACCCAAACGTGATGTAACCGCCTCTCACCCGGATTCATACACGGTGGGCGCCAAAACACAGTGTGCCCTCGGCCGAAATCGACTCCCTCCCCGATTCATATTCATACACGGTGGGCGCCAAAAACAAACTCTCGTCGACAAATATTCGGTGTATGCGAGATTACCGTCCTATCCCCAACCGACTAATGTTGCTGTGATGTAGTAGAAATTTGAAACGGGGGCTAAGTTTGTAAATTTCCTCGCATTTGAGACAAGCGCGCCCTGACTACATGGTTCCCCCTTCCTCTCTACCTCTCTTTCACCATTCGTACTCCATGGGCGCCAAAACACCCTCTCCACCCCACCCTCCTCCGTCCGCCGCCGTCCGCCACCCCATCCACCGCCGTCCTCCACCATGCCAGAGCTGATACCCCGACGCCACCGTCCATTACAAGAGATCGACCTCTCTCATCCGCGCCTTCGGACCGGGATCCTTGCATCCCGTCCTCTCGCTTCATCCCCACCGTCATCCAGCTTGCCGGCGCCGCTCCTACGACCGTCTCATCCACCGCACCCTGCCGCCACCGTCTACCCTCCTAGATCTGCTTCCACACTACCGACAGCCATCGCTACCGCATCACCGTCAAATTCTCACCTGATGCGTACACGGCGCCGCACCAGAGGCGGTACTCTTTCGTATCTGCTTAACTTATTTGTCGCAGCAAGAAAATAGATCGCCACTGCTTTACTCTGATTTCCTGTCTTGGTTGCAAAGTTGCCTTTGTCCGGTTTGCACCTTTAGATGCACCATGGCACTCTCAACATTATACTCCCAATGCTTATGGTTTTCCCCTTTTATATTCCACACTAGTTAAATCACAGTAGACTAAATTTCAAAATTGGGTCAGTCGATTTTTCAGAGCTCGCCGGAGTTCGCCGGCGCGATCCAAGGGGCTCGGGTGGTTGTGGGGCCTCGCCGAACGAAGAAAACTTGACGCGGGTGGGGGTGGGGGTGGCGGAGGAACACAGGCGGTGGGGGCCGGTGGTCTGGCCGGCGGCCCGTGCGGTGTTCTGTATGGGAAGAATCACACACAAGGAAGAAGAAGGGTTAGGAGACGTAGGATCTTCATCCAACTGCTTGAAATGGTCGAGAGGCAGCTGGGAGTTGCATTCTTAATGCGCTCTGGTTCATCATGTCTGGGCAGTGCGCAACCAACATTTTATTATCCAAAATCTGCTTGCTCTTCTTTACCATATTCGATAGTGCTGGCCTGTATGCGATCGATAGGCTTTCAATTACTAGAGGCAATACAACACCGTATTTTCATGCCAGTTCCACTTTCCCGATTTATATATCGTGGTTATGGTGTACTCGTGTTATGTACAAAATGATCTGGCTAGTTGATGTGTGCTCTTGTTATCATGGTTTGGGAATAAACTATCTATACAATATATTATGAACCTATCATCTGCCAGCTATCCTTACTTTTGAAGCCTATTTTTTTGTGTACTTGTGCTAGATTATATAAATGCACGCACGATATTACAGCACACATGAGCTCTCTCATCAGAATCTAGTGATAGCACATAAGTGTTTACAGGGGCGCCCCTATATTAGAATATCATCTGCATTACAAAGATAATCTCACAACTATTTATGTTTTCATGGTTCTCAGATATTATACGCAATTACAGTGAATATCAGAATCCACGCATCAGAAGAATATTGTGGAACACTGCAATGACTTACAAAATTGGCACCAAGGCATTGAGTGCCATTTTGGAAGCAATGAAACTCGTACGCTCCCCACCCGTTGATTCTTGTTCAGAATATCATTCTAATGACTATTCTAACCTCGAGGAGTCAAAGGCAGATGGCCTGTCCTATTCACCCATCAAGGTGCCTGTTCTAATTTGGCAAGGTTTTATTGATTGCGCGTATCTTGCATATGTTGTCTTGCATTTCTTCTACTTTGTTGAACCACCATCTGCTTAGTTTACTCATCATATAACTCGAGATGCTATGCCCATCCATTATCAATACATATTCCATCTGTCGTCATACCATGTTTTTCCACTCAAATGTTGTTCTTGTGCATCAGACATCAAAAAGGAGGAGGGTGATTGCCGAACCTGAATGAGCACCAGCAAAGTCCTTGAAAAACGTGGTCGTGCTGGAGAAATCAGACAGCGCCCCACTTATATTGGTTGTACAACCAATGACACAAAACATAGGAACGACTCCAGCAGACTGTACCCATACTTCACTGCCCACACCACTAGCTCCACCACACAGGACCTGCACTCAGCAAAAGGTATACCGATTTCATTTGCCATAGCACCAGCCGCACCACAGAAAAATCCCACTCCAGCAAAAAGTACAGCAAGTCCACCGGCCGAAGACCTATCCCAACTGCAGAGATGGCCAATTCCCATAGATTGGAACCTTGTTCCATTTATTCCCAGTTTAAAAGACAATGCTTTCAATGTTGTTAGGGACTACGTGCATATATTCCCATCATGGGAATATTATATTGAAGACAAACACCATTTTCACATCTTCCTATCCAACTTACGTGTAAGTGCTATTATTCATGGTTATTATTTTCCTGTTTTCTGCTTATCGAACACATCAATGATTTACATTACATTGTTGTAACTAGGTGAGGGTCAATCTGGATAGTCATGACGAGCAAAGCTTGCTTGTGCTTTTCAAGGAAGCATTGCAGCAGTATCGGTGTTGCCTGAGGAAATCACACTTTGATGGCAAGTCTATAAACAAATTTCCGGTGAAGTCTCCTGTGCTAAATTTAGAAGACATTGAATGGAAAAACCTTGTTATGCACTGGTCTCGTTCCCAGGATGAGGTACTGTCTATGAAATCACATGACAATTTGAATTTCTACTTTTCCGCATGTGCCTTACGGATCTTTTTTACAGGAAATCAGCTCGAAGAAGAATTCCAATTTGAAAAGAACGACAGGATATCGCAAATATGCTGCCCGCTGCTTTGCTCTTGTTAGTACCTATTGTTCTGTATCACTGTACTTGCATACATACCTGGTTCATTATGTGACAGCTGTATGCATGATAGCTTGTTTATCAATTGTTCGCTCCAAATTATCTGATCTGTATGAATGGTTACATTAGTGTAGAATATATCCAATGCCAATGAATTTTTTTAGCTCTGCATTGTTCTTGTAAGTACATGTTGTCCTTTATCAGTGCACTTATATTGACAGGTAGTTGTTCATGTACCATCGCTCTGCAGCTTATTTCTTTTGCCCTCCATTTTCTACACACCAGATCTATATTTACTCTTACCATAAGGTTGGTACTGAAGAAGTTTAGCTGTGCATTGCTCTTGGCTATGCCTTTTGCCTGTATCGCTGCACATACATTTATAGCTACTTAGTTATGTAGCATCACTCTTCATCTTATCTTAAATATTCTCCATTTTTTCGTATAT
>NC_041393.1:642837312-642867924 GCF_002162155.2 Triticum dicoccoides
TCTTCACCAGTAATGTAAGTTTGTCCTTCTCAAGCCTTCAAACTTTGTTGTGTATATTTGGTTAGGCATGACTGGAACAGCTGTTTATTTTTGGTGTTTGCAGCAAATTGCATGTTTAAAGTTTATTATGTAGTTCATAAACAAAAGTTTGTCCTTCTCAATTTAAGTTTTTAGTTGTACAACCAAGTTCCTTCTTCATACCATGTAAATTAAACTATACTGAGCAAGTGATCTTCTTTTGCACTGCATGTATGCTTCTGTTCTTCATCCGTAATCCAGTGGTGTGGTAAACCTACCCACTATTGCACAATGTCATATTCTGCAATGTCTTAACTATGAACAATGTCATATTATTCTACTATTATTTAAACCGCCTCTTTATTTGCCAATCTGAAATGCGATAAATTGACAGCACACTAATCATTGATACTTATGAGTTCTTGATCTGTAATCCAGTGGTGTCGTGAAGCTGCCAACTCCTTCACAATGTCAATTCCTGCCAAGTCTTGACCTGAACAATACCATATTGTGTTAATGCAATTTTAAACTATGTCACTTTATTCGTCAGTAAGAAATGTGATGAATTGTCAGCACTGATACTTTTATGTGCAAAACCTGTCATCTGTCTGCTTGTTTATCATTCAGAGTGAGGAAGATATAAGTGTTGAACAAGCGCAGTCTCATCATCTTGCTCAGCTACTTGCGCTGCAGCTCCCCAGCAGGGCTAACCTGTCTTGAACTCAATTAAAATGTTGTCTGTTTTGTATATTATTTTGTCGGCGTGTTTATTTGCACTGTGGCAATCTTTGATGCCCAGTGTATGTAATCTTCTGTCTGCTTGTGCTCTATTATCATAGTGGCGAACTTTGATGCCCAGTGGATGTAATATACCGTAATTTCTTTATTGTATAGTCTATGTTTTTTCTTATTCGCGATGCTGCAGTTATTTTACTGTATATATATCCTGTCTTCGCAGTAAACCGGCCAAACCGTAAAATTACGGTACATAATCGGGCCGTCATGCAATCGTGATGTATGATCCGCATCATGGGCCCCGTCAAACTGGCCCACTAGTAGATTCGGGCCTTTAATAGGCCGAGTAACCCCCGACCCTCTTTTCGCAAGAAAACTAAATGGGCTTTTAGGAGGCTGAGAAGTAGGCTGGGCCTAAAACGTGCCGAATAGCTCACGGGCCGACGACAGCCCGAAATGGACCCCGGCCCATGATTATGCGAATCAATTCACGGGCTTTTAACAGGCCAAAGTTGTCTCGGTCCTTGTTTGGCCCAATCAGATATCGGCTGCGAGCAGGCCGGATGCAAACCGGGCCGTAGTTAGGCCCAACTATATGACTGGCTTTTAACAGGCCGAAATTAATATAGGGCCGAAATGTTAAATGGGCTCTTAACAGGTCGAAACTAATATCAGGCCGAATTACTAAATGGGCCTTTAGCAAGTGGGCCCAAAAGCATAGCGTCTAGTCAACAGGCCGATTCTGATATGGGCCATAATTGAGCCCAAAGCCTCTTAAAGGGCCGGACCTAATCTGGGCCGTGATTTGGCCCAGAAAGTGGGAGGCTTTTAACGGGCCGGATCTTATATGGGCCATTACTAGGCCCGGAACGTGGCAGGCCATTAATGGACCGGATCAATTATGGGCCGGCATTTGGCCCAAAACATGGCAGCCAGTTAATGGGCCGGCCTACTAGGGTCCTCAAAATCTTGTGGGCCTACAGCTGGGCCGGCCCATTAATGTCGGCGAAATCTCGTGGGCCTTTAGCTGGGCCGGCCCATTATGATCCGCAAGAATTTTGTGGGCCTTTACCTGGGCCGGCCCATTATGGCACACAAAAATCTTGTGAGCCTTTACCTGGGCCGGCCTATTATGGCCCGGAAATCTTGTGGGCCTTTAGCTGGGCCAGCCCATTATAGTCCGCAAAATCTCGTGGGCCTTTAACTGGGCTAGCCCATTATGGGCTGCCAAATCTTGTGGGCCCTTAGTTGGGCCGATCCATTTAAACTTGATTGGCCGTGCCATGTGCCGACGTATCATAGGCGCCTTCTGTCCAATGAGTGGATGACATCTGTCCCAACGATGAGCCGACACGTGTTTCCTCCAACCAATGATGATTTTACACGTGAAAAATCCCCATTGGTCGGGGCTGTTAACGGGTTATTGGATCCAAAACTCGACCCGATAGCTTAACGGCATTCCGTTACGGTGGATGCCACGTGTCGGTCACCCTTGACGAAAGCACTTCTGTGACGCACGATTTATCATCATGGAAGTGGAAACTTCCTGATGATAATTTTGGTAATGTCATCGAACACTTCTACGACAACACAGGTATGACTATCTTCATTCTGTCATAAATTTGTCATGGATGTACATGCATGATAAAAAACGCGACCTACTATGACAAACACGTATCATCACGGAAGTGTATTTTTTTTGTAGTGAGTCCGAGCGCAGCCATGCACGGGCCTCCTCCCGGGCACGGCGGAGCGCAAGCCGGACGGCCATCTCCTCCTCGGTGCCGTGTGGGATGAGCTCGGGGTCGACGGGTCTGGAAGTGAAGGACTCAAATCCGATGCCAGCCATCCCGGAGACGACTAGAAGGAGCCGGAGACAAGCTTGGGTGGTGAAGGGGAGTGGAGGGGAGGGGAGTGAAGTGGATAGAGTTTGGTTCGTCGAGCAGATGAGGAGGATTATATGTGGGGTCGGGTGGGCCATCGTGGGTCGGGTCCGACATGGCGGGCGTGCCCAGACATCCCTCATATCCGCCCCTATTTGGGCTGGATATGAGGGGTGCTGGTCAGCCCAAGCGTTTGATGGACGTTTGAGGGGCTCGTCTGTGTTAAAAAATCGTGACTGGACAATGATCGGCGGCCCGCTAGGGCGTATGAGGCGGGTTTGAGGCGGCCGACTGTAAATGCTCTTTTGCATGTGCTTGATTGGTGTGTTTCAATTTCTTAATGCGTGATATACAGCTTGAAAAATTAAATAAAAAATAATACATGATATAAATTTAAATCGAGGGAGTGTATTCCTTAGATCATATATGTGCACAGTTGTGGACATTATTATCTACACTATAAGCGGCTCATGCCTCACTGCTAGGCCTATTAGAAACTATATGGAATGTATTTAAAAATGCGTGAAATTAGTTTTGTCCTTTAAGGTTCTGATGTATTATCTCAATTAAGCACTCAAATTAGTATTACTATATACTAACTCAATGAAATATATGAATAAATGTAAAGTAACGGAACTTGCATATATCCTGGGTCCAGCTCTAGCCTCTTCTATCAAGAGTATCGAGTTTATAATCAAAACAAATTCTTCATATACGAGAACTTAAATTTAACTATGCTAATGTGAATTGAATAACGAAATTGTTTCACCGGAATATCAATGAAATACATTTATTTAGTGATAAATGAATAACATTAAATTTATTAATGTCGTTATTCATGATATTCTTGATATATTTTCAAATCTCAAAAATTCTACAATAAATTAGCCCATGATTGAATAACATCTAAAAAAAAGTGAAGTCATGTTGTATTATAATCTTCAACAAGAACATCCGATGATAACATTTTCAACATTATGTTGTACATGAACAAACTACATAAAAAATATAATATTTTTTTATTCATAATAAAATTAAATAGGGGCACATGATATACCGAAACTGCGGTGATAGATGTGTTTTTTAATAATAGTTAAGTGACTCATTGTTAAATAAAGAAAAATTGCAATGCAAGCTGATATTTCGTACAAAAAATATCCTCAAGAGCATAAGGAACCACTCACATATTGTAATAAGATACAATCTGAATGAAATATTACACTAAATAAAGACACATGACAATCAACCATAAGGAGACAACACTATGAAATGATTACAATGTGTGATATACGAGCATTGCTTAACGTACGACAAAAGTGATATGATTCCGGTATGACATAGAATAAGGGCTTCTCTAATGCCGATCCGCAAAAGGACACGGTAATTGTCCGAAAATCGGTCTGGATTGGTGTCGGAACATGGATACGGGAGCCATCCATCCAACCTTATATCGCAAATTTGTTTAATAGTTAAGCTGCTAGTTCCCGCCAAATGCCACTCATAAGCATTTAGCGGGAAGCTAGCTTCCACCAAATGAATCTACTAAGCTCCGCCTAATCTATGTGACAGCCTGGATTTGCCTTCTCACTTTTTCCGGACTTTGTTTTGCATTTGCTTTGGATTTGGAGTTTTGAATCAATTCAAATAGACTTGAACACTTGGGCATACCCTTGATTTTCACCCAAGTGACCCATCCACCTCTAACTCATATCTCCTTCTCTGAAAAACTCCAACAAAAGCCCAAGGAATAATTTTCATAAAAGAAAAATATTCATTTTCTTCCCTGAAAATGACTTCAGAAAACTATGCTCCAAAGCAATCCCTAGATTTCTTGCTCCAAAAATCCTGAATAAATTCGCAAATATTCTTTGAACCCTAGGGCACCTTCATGAGCAAAAATATTGCATAACTTTTTGGAATATTTTTGCTACAAAAAATTATTTCTGTTCTGGACAGAATGATCACTTTGCACAACAAGTATATTTTTGCTTAATCTTTTGGGGCTGATCTTTTCTGAGCTTGATCACCCTCCTAAGAGATTGCTAAACCCCAAAGCACAGCCTTTAGTTCTCACTAAATTTTTCTCAGTGAAGCTCACAAGTTTCTGTCCAGAAACTTTCCAGGACGAAAGCCACTCCCACAGTTCACCTGTGACCCAGCCAACCAAGCAAAACATCCAAAACCACTAAGGACTACCTGCCAGACATGGTGTTTGCGCTTAGCTCAGCAAGATGCCAAAGTTCACGCGATGACCATGTTCGTCCAAGGGGGTTGGCATGCGGCCGACGCGCTCTGCGGTGGGCCAGTGCCTCTGTTGAGCGCGTGCTCGCTGCCCCAGCCGCCACACCTTGCCAAATTGCGCCCCCGTCATCGTTTGCACCTCATTAACTCCACCCTGGCGATCGTCGACGCCGGAGCTCGCCGCAGCGAGCACGGGCACGGCGCGGCCAAGGCAACAGTGCGCCCGTGCCCCTGTGCTACTCACTTACCGTGCTCCTGTGCTCGTCGCAGCTCGTCTACAGCCCCCGCATGATCTCTGGCGTCTTCTCCCCCTCTCGCTGGCGCCATTCGTCGCCGGGCGACACTCCAGAGAGCTCCGGCGAGCTCTCGATCCCCGCCTCAGCCTCGCCTATAAAAAGAGCTCCCTCGAGCTTGTTTCTCTCCTCACACACTCAGCACACCACCACACCACCGTACGAAGCCGCAGCCCGGCCGGGCAGGCCTCTGGCTACCGTCCCTGCCCTGAGCTCGTCGGCGATCCCCGTCCTCTGCCCCCTCCCTCTCGAGAGCTGCTCGAGCTCCATTGACCACTCCGGCATTTTCGTGGTGGTCCACTAGTGCGTGTTGGTGCTGTTGGAGCTGCTGGACTGGCCCTGCTTCGACGGAAGCGACATCTACGACGAGCTCCGCCCGCCGCTGCCGCTGGAGAGCTCCATTCCGACCCCATCCGGCCACCCCTAGCCACGCTAAGGGTATGAGCAGTTGGATGAGATGCTGCAGAAAGGATATATCCGCCCAAGCTCGTCACCTTGGGGATCACCTGCAATATTTGTAGACAAGAAAGATGGTGGTCTCAGAATGTGCGTGGACTACCGTTAGTTGAACGATGTCACCATCAATAACAAATACCCGCTACCAAGGATTGATGATTTGTTTGATCAGCTCAGTGGGCAAAAGTGTTTTCCAAGATTGATTTAAGGACCCGATATCACCAACTGAAGATCAAGAAGGAAGATATTCCTAAGACCGCGTTCACTACCCGTTAGTGTCTCTATGAATATACGATGATGTCGTTCGATCTCACAAATGCCCCCGCCTTTTTCATGCATATGATGAATAAGGTGTTCATGGAATTCTTGGATAAGTTTGTGGTGGTTTTCATCGATGATATTCTCATAGACTCTAAATGTGACGAAGAACACAAGGAACACCTCCGAGCAGTCTTACAGAGACTCCGTGACCATCAGCTGTATGCAAAATTCAGCAAGTGTGAGTTTTGGCTCAAACAAGGCAGATTTCTGGGACATTTCTATCAGCAGAAGGTATCGCAGTGGATCCCAACAAAGTAAAGGATGTGCTTGATTGGGCAGCACCCACGACGGTTTCCGAAATCCGGAGTTTTCTTGGATTAGCCGGATACTACCATCGGTTCATCGAAGGATTCTCCAAAATTGCCAAGCCAATGACAGAACTCCTCAAGAAAGACAAGAAGTTTGAATGAACTGAGGATTGCGAGAAGAGCTTTAATGAGCTAAAAACCAGATTGACATCAACACCAGTACTGACTCTCCCAGACATTTACCACAACTTTGATGTGTATTGGGATGCATCCAGAAATGGTATTGGGTGCGTACTCATGCAATACGGCAAGGTGGTAGCTTACGCATCTCGCCAGCTACGACCTCATGAAGGAAATTATCCTACACATCATTTGGAACTGGCTGTTGTTGTGCACTCTCTCAATATTTGGAGACATTGCCTCATTGGAAAAAGATGTCAAATATTTACCGACCACAAGAGTCTCAGTATATACTTACTCAGCCGGACTTAAACCTTCGACAGTGAAGATGGCTCGAGTTGGTCAAGGACTATAATCTGGGAATAAATTACCATCCAGGAAAAGCCAACGTGGTGGATGATGCCCTCAGTCACAAGCCTGCCAATTTAAACGCCATGCTGAACTCTTTGTCTCCGGAACTCCCGCAAGAGATCGCTCAGCTCAACTTGGTAATTGTAAATGTCAGTCTTGCAAATATTTTGGAAGTAACTCCTACCCTAGAAGAGGAGATTCGCATGGCACAGGTTGATGACAAGATTCTGCAAGGACGTCTCAAACGTCTGCACAAAGGCAAGACTCAAGATTTCTCTGAGGATGCACTGGGTACACTTAGGTTCCGAGGAAAGATATGCGTACTTGAGCAAGCAGATTTGAGGAAGAAAATTTTGGCAGAAGCACACGAGTCCTCATATTCGATACATCCAGGCGGCACTAAAATGTACGAAGACCTTCGACAGATATTTTGGTGGGATGGAATGAAAAGGGACATCACATATTTTTTCGCTTGTGGTGACATCTGCAACAAAGTAAATGCGGAACACCAAAAACCCGCCGGACTTCTCCAATCGCTACCCGTCTCGCAATGGAAATGGGACGATGTCTACATGGACTTTATCACCGGTCTACCCAGGACTCACCGAGATAATGATACTATATGGGTCATAGTAGACACGCTGACTAAAGTGGCTCACTTTATTCCCATCCGCACCACCTTTCGCGCAACTCGCACAATTATATGTATCCCGGATTGTTAATTTGCATGGAGTACCAAAAACAATCACTTCGGACCGAGGTTCATTGTTTACCTCCGCATTCTGGTCCCGACTCCATCAAGCTTTGGGGATTGCTCTCAAATATAGCACCGTTTATCATCCACAGACAGACGGTCATACTGAGCGGGTAAATCAAATCCTTGAAGATATGCTTCAGGCATGTGCGTTAGCCCATGGACCCAAATGGGAAGATTGTCTGCCATATGCGGAATTCTCATACACAATAGTTTTCAAACCAGTCTAAAGATTTCGCCCTTTGAAGCTTTGTACGACCATAAGTGTTGCACTCCATTAAATTGGTCTCAAACCGGAGACAGTCGTATCTTCGGTACTGATTTGATATTGGATGCAGAGAAACAAGTCAAGGAAATTCGAGATAGACTACAACTGGCTAAGTCACGACATAAAATTTATTATGATGCCAAGCATCGGCAAGCCAGTTTTGAACCTGGTGAACACGTATATCTCCGGTTCACACCCATGAAGGGAGTCAAGAGATTTCAGACCCGAGGCAAATTGACACCAAGATATATTGGTCTGTTCCCGGTCATGATACGAGTTGGCACAGTTGCTTATCAGTTGGAATTGCCACTAGAATTGTCAGAAGTACACAACGTGTTCCACATATCACAGCTGAGAATGTGCATTTCACCACCCGAGAAGAGGACTGATATGTCAGAAATTGAGCTTGCCAAAGATTTAACTTATGAGGAGAGACTGTTCAGAATCTTGGATGAGGCAGAAAGGGTCACACGTAGCAAAGTGATCAAATTTTACGAGGTCCTGTGGGAGTATCACACCGAAGAAGAAGCAACCTGGGTAAGAGAGGAATTTTTTAAGGACAACCTACCCACAATTTTTCTCCCAAGCAACCGAATCTCGAGGACGAGATTGATCTTAAGTGGGGGAGGTTTGTGACAGCCTGGATTTGTCTTCTCTCTTTTTTCGGACTTTCTTTTGCATTTGCTTTGGATTTGGAGGTTTGAATCAATTCAAATGGACTTGAACACTTGGGCATACCCTTGATTTTCACCCAAGTGACCCATCCACCTCTAAATCACCTCTCCTTCTCTAAAAAACTCCAACAAAAGCCCAAGTAATATTTTTCATAAAAGAAAAATATTCATTTTCTTCCCTGAAAATCACTTCAGAGAAGTATGCTCCAAAGAAACCCCTAGATTTCTTGCTCCAAAAATCGTGAATAAATTCACAAATATTCTTTGAACCCTAGGGCACCTTCCTGAGAAAAAATATTGCATAACTTTTTGGAATATTTTTGCTACAGAAAATCATTTCTGTTCTGGACAGAAAGATCACTTTCATAGAAAGTATATTTTTGCTTGATCTTTTGGGGCTGATCTTTTCTGAGCTTGATTACCCTCCTAAGAGATTGCTAAACCCCAAAGCACAGCCTTTAGTTCTCACTAATTTTTTCTCGGTGAAGCTCACAAGTTTCTATCCAGAAACTTGCCAGGAAGAAAGCCACTCCCACAGTTCACCTGTGACCCAGCCAACCGTGCAAAACAACCAAAACCACTAAGGACTACCTGCCAGACATGGTGTTTGCGCTTAGCTCAGCCAGATGCCAAAGTTCACGCGGTGACCACGTTCGTCCAAGGGGGTAGTCATGCGGCCGACGCTCTCTGCGGTGCGCCAATGCCTCTGTTGCACGCGTGCTTACTGCTCCCATATTCGTTTGCACCTCATTAACTCCACCCTGGCGCTCGCCGATGCCGGAGCTCGCCGCAACGAACATGGGCACGGTGCGGCCAAGGCAACAGTGCGCCCGTGCCCCTGTGCTCATCGCGTACCGCGCTCCTGTGCTCGTCTACAGCTCCTGCGTGATCTCCGGCGTCTTCTCCCCCTGTCACTGACGCCATTCGTCGCCGGGCGACACTCCAGAGAGCTCCGGCGAGCTCTTGATCCCCGCCTCGGCCTCGCCTATAAACAGAGCTCCCCCGAGCTCGTTTCTCTCTACACACACACTCAACACACCTCCACACCACCATAGGAAGCTACAGCCCGGCCGGGCAGGCCTCTAGCCGCCGTCCCTGCCCCGAGCTCGCCGGCGATCCCCGTCCTCTGTCCCCTCCCTCTCCAGAGCCGCTCGAGCTCCACTGACCACTCTGGCGTGTTCGTGGTGGTCCACTGGTGCATGTTGGTGCTGTTGGAGCTGCTGGACTGGCCCTACTTCGCCGAAACCGCCATCTCCGACGAGCTCCGCCCGCTGCCGCCGCTGGAAAGCTCCGTTCCGACCCCGTCTGGCCACCCCTAGCGACGCTACGGATACAAGAAGGTGCGCCTCGATCTCCTCTACAACCCTATCCTCTTAGATCTCATCGCCGGGCACTCCTCGCCGAAGAATGCGCCGTCACCGCGCCGCCCGACTCTGCTTCTCTCCCCCACCCCCTCCGACCTGACCGCTGGGGCCCACTGTCAGCCACTTAGGGCGCGCCCGAAGCGGTATGAGTGGTGGCGCCCAGCCGGTTTACGCCTTCGACGTCACCCCCTCTGGTTTTTCTTTTAATTCAAATTTAGTTCAAATTTGACCAGAACTTTGATTAGCTGTAACTTTTATTCTACAAGTCCAAATAAGTTGATTCTTTTTGCATTTTGTTCTTACTAGAAAATCCTAGCAGCACACCCAAGATGGGATTTTGCATTTTGTTCTTACTAGAATTTCTGGTAATTTTCAGAAGAGTTATTCATATCTTCTTTTTGTCATTTGATTTATTTTCAAAAGGTGAAGCTTGTCTTGAAGGCATCCAGGAGGAGTGTGAAGCTCCTCTGCACTAAGGAAAGCCACAACAACATTGTCATGGTGTCTTTGCAATATCCATGATTTTCTACTTGAATTTATATGATATTCATTGCATATAGTATTAAAATAAAGAATGCTTGTGTTATTTAGTTTGTCATGATCAAAATGCTTAGTTAACAGAATGAATTCTTGAACTAGTGAGATATAGCTTGAGTAGTTGAACTAAGTAAGTTTGCCATGGCTATGATAATATGATCATCAGTATTATTTTTCCTATATGCATAATGAGTTTTATTTGATAAACACCAACTAAAGTGATGAGTATAAATGACCAGTAAGAAAGAACCAGAAATGTTGAAATTGAGTTTGTGCAAGTAGAACTTTGAATGAGGTTGACCTGTTGTTGCTAAGTGATATGTGATGCATGATATATGGTTGCATAAGCATGGCATATAGTGACTCGAGCGTTTTTATTTTCAAGTTAAACCTGATGATAATTAAACTTGAACATAAAGTTGGTCGGGTCATGGTGCCACTGAATCGGGCTGCCAAGGGCAACCGCGTTTTCCTTACTATGGGGAGGCCGTTAGTCGTTCTGTTGCCATGCCTTTTATCAGTGCCTCCAACAAGGGAAGGTTATGGCCGTACGTTACCCTGGCCCGGTAAGCAGACATAACCTTGTGGACTTGTTGTTGTTATGGTACCTTGTCCCCGTTTGGCACCGTTTATTTGCCACGACGGTGGCTGTTTTGCCTTTGGTAGGCTCGGTCACATGACTAATCCCAGTGGGGAGTTGGTTGGAGTGACCGTAAGAGTGTCATGGCAATGGGAGAGTTCTGTCGAAATGCCGTTGGTCCACCCGAATGGGAGTGCGAGGCCATGGCTTCCGTGGTGTGGGTAATGTGCGCTACCTCTGCAGAGTGTATTAATCTATCGATAGCCGCGCCCGTGGATAAGGGCCCGGTTTGTAAGTAAGTCACACCATGGATCAACTTTCATAAATAAATCTTGCACACTAAGTTATCTGCATTGCACTGGTTGAATCATGATGATGTCAGTGAGACTGACTACTATGGTATCACTTGTGATCCGGGAGTGATCATTGTTTGGTTACGAGGTAACCCGTTGAACCAAGTAAGGTTCTGTTCGTGATCCGTCGTGATCACTGTTCAGTTGCGAGGCAACCTGTTGGTAAGAGAGAGTCCGAGTGACTCAATGCACAAGTTTGGTTTCACTACATGAGTAGCATGTTGTTGGTTGCATTTAACTTGATTAAATGTCATGATATTGTTTGTCATTATGGTTCTGTTTGCTGTGAGCTTGCAAGTACATTCAATGTACTGAGCTGGCGTATTATGCCAAATTTCATGTAAGTCTAACTGGATCGGAGTGCTGCCGCATCTAGATCGTGTTCACATCGGTGTCCCTGTGCTATGGAGTCCCGCTACGTCATTGTTCCGCTGCCATGTAGATGTCGTACTCGAGGCCCCTTTATGTTCCCTAAATAATGTACATATTGTTCAGCCGCACCGAGTGTGCCGCTTGGCCTCGCTACTTGATGTAATGTCACACTATGCTTCCGCTAGTTTCAATAAAGCGGTGATTTCTGTACCAAGATGTTGTGTGTTGCCAGAAGACATGATCTCTGGGTTGGCAATGCAAGGTAAACCGGTCGCTCTGAGCCGGGGTGCCACAATCTAGCAATGACCGCCTAATCAAGCATAATTAGCACATTTCGCCAAATGCACAAACGTCTTCCGCACTAACGCAAGCAACACAAGTGTTCGGCCAAATTCTAGCCATTCTGAGCGGACGCAGAGTACAGACGTTACATGCTGCCTTTTGATTGGCCACAAGGATGTCCGCACTCCCGCAAACCCCCCATGTTTGGTTCTAGTTTGCCGGAAAAACGTGGTCCGGACCGCTCGGCGACCGATACGAGACCGTGTTGGATGACAAACTGTGTCCGAACAGTGCTGTCCGGACGCTTGCGGAAGGTTTGAGGGTCCGCCTTGGAGATTCCCTAAGCGTCGTTGATTGCTAACTGATACCACATCCTCATCACCCATTGTGTCATGGTACAAGTATCCTAGCTGATTCTGTCGTACGCGAAGTAATTTCATTGATATACCAATTGCACAATGAATACCATTGAAGATGGAGATCTGGATGAAGATAATGACAGAGATAATGCTTCCCATGTTTCCTTGGTGTTGACAATGACATAGACAAGTTCTCTTGGTTGAGATGGTGGAATCAGAAGATCTAGCCCTTCCGGGTGAAGGACTGCCTCTCTGTTTTATCGCCCTGATAAAATCTACCAACTTTTGATTAGGGTTTCATGGGAAGACATACACATGGTAGAAAGGGCATTCAAGAGGGGCCACCAGGTGCTCGAGCAGGGCACCCCATAGCCAGGTGCTCCATGGGTAATGTGCTTGCACTTTGAGCTTTAGTCAGAGGTTCCATTCTGTTTATCACATTCATTTATCGGGAAAGTTCAACATTATTTTCCCATAGGAAAAGAAAAGTGGAGAGGGAGAATGATTTGTGGTACACTATCTTATGCAAAAGGGTGGTGACACGCAACTGCTCATGTGTTACTCCGTCCTCCACCATGTTATGACCATATGAGACTAAAAGTTGCACAATTATCATATGCTTTAATACGTTCATTGAGAATTTTCAGTTTATATTTTAGATTCTCTAGGGTTCACTCGATTCCATCCCAAATGAAATCTCGACCTTCAAATTAAGCTAAATTGAATGGTGAGCTCTCAACATGTTTAGCGAGTTATTAATATCATACCATATATCAACGTCATGCTAATCACATAATTAACATGTAATTCATATCCTACATAATATCAATATGCAATTAAGTTTTTTCTTAATATCAACGTGCATTGCATGTATGCTCCCTAGTGATTCATAACAAGACACACTAATGCATAAAGCAATGGTTATACTATTTACTAAAAAAAGTAGAAATTCAAAATGGTTTGGGCTCATATGGTCGCCTATGAATGTTAAAATTTTGAAAACGGTAAAAGAAATGTAATGTTTTTTCAATGAACATGTTTGTGCCTTCCGTGAAAGAATTTCTTCTACGGTTTGTGGTGGTTTAAAAACAAAATTCGGTCCTTAAGAAAGGCCTCCATAAATAGAAATTATACTAGTACACTCCATGGCTTCCATGCTCCTCGTAAATAAAATTGTCATCATTCAGTATTTGCACTTCTTATGGGGACGGAATCACAGAATGTCCACTCCATCGTACCTTTGTGGCCAGTACTGTGATGACATGGCCACCGCACAGCAACCTAGGGCGCACTTGCGAGTCGTCTTTTTCTCTCTTGCGAGTAGTAGTGATGGTCAAGCATGGAATTCCAAGTCGGCCAGGAAAGCATGCTCAACGGTTCTTCTCTGGGTGAGCTTATTTTACTCATGAGAAATCCGCAGCCACTGGAGTCACAAAAAGCTGGGGAGAACATACAGACCACAAATTAGGATGAACGGCTTTTGACGAGAAGAATGGCCCTCGTGCCCGCCCACCTCCGAAACTGTGAGACCAGTGCATCGCGTTCGTGCGCTGCACCCACGATCGATATCGCGGCCGGGCTGCGGGCATGATAATATACTGCTCAATAAAGTATATCGACTTGGTGGCAATCTTTCTTTAAAGAAACAATATACTGCTCAATAAAGTATTCTCAAGAGTACATGGCACTGTTCAGAACTAGCTCATAAATACAGTCGCTGGTTATACGTATTCCTTCATTCTGCAGCAAGCAATCTATACTGTATTGTAGTCGAGCAACATGGTCTGGATCCTCAATCAGTTGGTAATGTTGAATATATGGTTTGTACATGTCTGTTGTATAGTCTAGCCCACCTCCTAGTATTTGTATAGTTGAGGTTGTGGCCCACTTTGTATTTCATATATACGTGCGCTTTGCACCGATCAATACATCGTGAAGCATTGTCAAAACAATCGTTTCCAACATGATATCATACCTACGATCCTAACCCTAACCCATGCCGCCGCCGCCGCCGCCGCGATCCTACGCCGCCGCGCCACCGCCCCGGTCTGCCGCCGCCGCCCGCGCTTCCGCCAGCCACCGCCGCGCCGCCTCCAAGCCGCGCCGCCCTCTTCCCTGCCGCGCCGCCCCCAAGCCGCGCCGCCCTCTTCCCTGCCGCGCCGCCGCTCCAGCACCGCCGCACCACCCCTTTCGGCCATGGCCTCCCCCGGTTCCACCGGTACCTCCCGCAGCCGCCACACAAACCTGTTCGAAGGTCCCAATCCCGTCGTCATCCGCGACCTCAACATCCTCGCCCGGGTTCCCGTCGTCCTCGACCACCTCACCTCCACGTACTATGCCTGGAAGACGTACTTCTCCCTCGTGTTCCCTGAGTACAATCTTCGGGATCACATCGATGGCTCCGTGGACTCCCGCTTCATGGAGGATGATGAGGAGTGGACGGCCATCGACGCCACTCTCATCCGTTGGTTCTACACCACCATCTCGAAGGACCTCTTTCACACGGTGGTCTCCGCCGACGATGACGCTCACGCCGTTTGGACCAAGCTCAACGGCCTTTTCACCGACAACGCGCTCCAACGTAAGGTCTTCTTGCACGGCGAGTTTTTTGGGTGCCAGCAGCTTGAGTCGTCTGTTGACGATTATTGCATGCGCCTCAAGAAGCTTGTTGACGAGCTCCGTGACCTCGGCGAGAAGGTCTCCGATGAGCTTCTCCTCAGCACCCTCATCACCGGCCTGAACGATGACTTCAGGAACGCCGCCTCCAACATCCCCCTCATCACCAACCCGACCTTCCCCAAGATCGTCGCGTACCTGAAGCTGGAGGAGCGGCGGATGCGGATGTCACGCACCCGGGCCACCCACACGACCCTCACCGCCGGTACCCGTGGTGGTGCGCCGCCCACCGCCCCGGCCCCACCACCGCGGCCCGCCCCGGGCCCCTTCCAGGCGCCGCCGCCGCCCGGGTTTCCCTACCCGGCGCCGCCGCAGGCCCCTTCGCCCCCCGCCGAGCAGCAGCAGCGCCGGGGCGGGCGTCGCGTCCGCGGAGGCCGCAAGCAGCAGCAGCCGCAGCAGCCAGCTGCCCACGGCGGGGCGCCCGGCCAGCCGCAGCACCCGCTGCCGCCGGCGCCCTGGAAGACCGGCCAGAACCCCTGGACGGGGGTTGTGCACGCGTACTCCATGCCTATACCGCGTGCCCCCGTCCCCGGCTCCTTTGGCACCCGCCCGGCCCCTCATCAGGCCCTGTACGCGGCCCCTCAGGCGTACCAGCCCGCGCCGCTCTACGCCCCCTCGGGCTATGGGTATATGGCGCCCCCGCCTCAGCCGGCGCCGTCTGCCCCGACCCTCCCGCCGGCGCCTTGGGATCCCGCGCTCCTAGCGGCTCTCCACACCGCCCCCACACCGCAGCAGTACACTGGCGGTGGCGACTGATATATGGACACCGGAGCCACGGCTCACATGGCCTCCAACCCCGGTAACCTTCTTGCCGCTCACCCCATTCACACCGCTACTCGCATTACCGTGGGTGACGGTTCTTCCATGCCCATTACTCATGTCGGCCATGCTGCTTTTCCTTCTAACTCCATGCCATTATATCTTTCTAATGTGCTTGTTTCTCCTGACATCATTAAAAATCTTGTTTCCGTTCGTTCTCTTACACGTGAAAATCTTGTTACCGTTGAATTTGACATGTTTGGTTTTTCTGTCAAGGATGCCCGTACCCGGATGGTGCTCCACCGATGTGACAGCCCCGACGAGCTCTACCCGGTCCACTCACCTACCTCATCCGTTGCTGCACCCATGGCGCTTTCCGCCGGAGTGGACCTTTGGCACGCTCGTCTCGGTCATCCCAACGTCGCCACCCTTCGTCACATTCTTCGGAGTTTTTCATTCACGTGTAATAAGATCGACGATCACACTTGTCATGCTTGTCGCCTCGGCAAACATGTTCGTCTTCCTTTTAGCAATTCCTCGCATGTCGCATCATACCCGTTTGAGTTAATTCATAGTGATGTCTGGACCTCTCCTGTTGCAAGTAACACGGGCTATCTTTATTATCTTGTCGTACTTGATGATTTTTCGCACTATGTGTGGACCTTCCCGTTGCGGCGAAAGTCGAACTCTATTGCCACTCTCACCGCCTTCTACTCCTATGTCTCCACGCAGTTTGGACGTCCCATTCATGTGTTGCAAACAGACAACGGGAAGGAGTTCGATAACCTTGCGATCCGCAACCTTCTCGCCACACACGGCACGATCTTTCGTCTCACTTGCCCGTACACTTCGCAACAAAACGGCCGCGCTGAGCGCGTGCTACGCACTCTCAATAATTGCGTTCGCACCCTCCTCTTTCACGCCAACGTGCCACCACGTTTTTGGCCCACGCGCTTGCCACCACATCACTACTCATTAACATTCGTCCCTGTCGCACTCGCGGGAATTTCACACCTCATCATCTCTTGTTTGGCATGCCACCCTCCTATGCTGAGCTCCGCATCTTCGGTTGCCTGTGCTACCCCAGCATCGCTTCCACCGCTTCTCATAAGCTCGCACCTAGGTCTGTGGCCTGCATCTTTCTCGGCTATCCTCCTAACACCAAAGGCTACCGCTGCTATGATCCTATCTCTCATCAGGTGATCACTTCACGACACGATTACTTTGATGAGATGGTTTTTCCGTTCCAGCAGGTACCTTCGGATGATGTGGCCTTGCCCGCTTTCGGTGATGGCCGCCCACGTGCCTCTCTTGGGACGCCTCCCGGCTTTGAGGGTGCCCCCCGTGCCACGGGTCGAGTCTCTCCCCGTTTGGCTGCCCTAGGGGCTGCACCTCCTTCGACGCCCGCGACGCCCCCGCCGGAGACCCTGCCGGCGGCCTCGTCCGCCGCCACGCCGGCTGCCTCCGCCGCCACGCAGGCGGCCTCGCCCGCCGCATCACCGGTGGCCTCGCCCGCCGCCTCGCCGGCGGCCTCGTCCGCGGAGGCCTCGCCCGCGGTGGTCACATCGGAGGCGGGCTCGTCTTCGTCCTCGCCCGCCTCCCCTCCGGACCCGCTGCCCCGCCCGATGACTCGCTCTCGGCCTGGCACCCTTCGCCCGAGCACGCAAGACCCCAGCGATGAGTATCTTCTCGCTGCTTCCGCCTCTGAGCCGTATCCTCTCCCATCGTCAGCTCGAGCCTCCCTTCGGGATCCTCATTGGCTCGCTGCGATGTAGGAAGAGTTTGATGCGCTCCAGCGGAACCGTACCTGGCAGCTCGTCCCTCGGCCGCCCCGTGCCAACATCATCACGGGCAAGTGGGTCTTTGACACAAGACTCGTCCGGATGGCACGCTCGAGCGCTATAAAGCTCGCTGGGTGGTTCGGGGTTTTCGGCAACGCGCGGGCGTGGACTTCACCGACACATTTGCCCCGGTTGTTAAACCGGGCACGATCCGTGCCGTGCTCCAGCTAGCCGTGTCCCGAGCATGGCCTGTGCATCAGTTGGACGTGTCCAACACCTTCTTGCATGGCCACCTGGCTTAGCAGGTGTTCTGTGAGCAGCCCACCGGCTTCGTCGACGCCACGCATCCAGATCATGTGTGCTTGCTCTCCCGTTCGCTCTACGGGTTGAAGCAGGCACCTCGAGCCTGGTACCAGCGCATCGCCACCTTCCTGCAGACGCTCGGATTTACATCGACTCGCTCCGATGCGTCCCTCTTCGTGTATCATCACGGAGCTGACACGGCCTACTTGCTGCTATACGTTGACGACATCATTCTGACGGCATCCACTGTCGCGCTCCTCCAGCGGCTCACTGCTCGTCTTCGTGATGAGTTTGCCCTGAAGGATTTGGGTCCTCTGCATTATTTTCTTGACATTGAGGTGGTTCGACGGTCAGATGGGTTCTTCCTACATCAGCAGCGCTATGCCCATGAGCTTCTTGATCGAGCTGGCATGCTTAACTGCAAGCCCGCTCCCACGCCAGTCGACACCAAGGCCAAGGTCTCCGCTTTGGAGGGTTCGCCTGCCTCTGATGGGGCCTTCTACCGCTCCATTGTGGGCGCCCTGCAGTACCTGACCCTGACGCGCCCCGACTTGCAGTATGCCGTTCAGCAGGTCTGTCTTCACATGCACGCTCCGCGCGACTCTCACTGGACTCTGGTGAAGCGTATCCTCCGATATATACGCGGCACCCAGTCCTTGGGACTTACGCTGACGGCCTCCACCTCCACCGACCTCGTCGCCTACTCTGATGCGGACTGGGCTGGCTGCCCGGACACACGGCGCTCCACCTCGGGGTACTGTGTCTACCTAGGGCCGTCCCTGATCTCTTGGTCTTCCAAGCGACAGCCCACCGTCTCCCGCTCGAGTGCCGAGGCTGAGTATCGAGCAGTGGCTAACGCCGTTGCTGAATGCTCTTGGCTCCGTCAGCTGCTTCAGGAGTTGCTTTGTGATGTTGACAAGGCTACGCTCGTCTACTGCGACAACGTCTCCGCCGTTTACCTCTCATCCAACCCGGTCTATCATCGTTGAACGAAGCATATTGAGCTCGATATACACTTCGTTCGTGAGCAGGTGGCTCTCGGGCGCATCCGGGTCCTCCACGTCCCGACGACGCAGCAGTTCGCCGACGTCATGACGAAGGGACTGCCTACTTCTGTTTTCAAGGAATTCATGTCCAGTCTTTGCGTCTCCGGCGACGCTTCGACTGCGGGGGGTGTTGAATATATGGTTTGTACATGTCTATTGTATAGTCTGGCCCATCTCCTAGTCTTTGTATAGTTGAGGTTGTGGCCCACTTTATACTCCATATATACGTGCGCTTTGCATCGATCAATACATCGTGAAGCATTGTCAAAACAATCGTTTCCAACAGGTAAGCAGAGTACTCCACTACTCTTTTCGAAAAAAAAAAGCAGAGTACTGCTAGTATTGCTTCGCAACAAAGGTTAGGCTCAATACTGTATAGCCCGGCCGTCAAATCTCAGACTCACACACACCATCAATAATTTGCAAGAAAAGTGGGTCATACAGTGGCTGAAATGCCTTTGGTCGAAAATGACCCACCGTCTGTAGTCTGTGCTCTGTGCCCTTGGGAAAGAGGCGCGAGGTGTGTGAGCCCGGCTGCCTCTCCACATCTGCTGCCACGGGCGCCGGAGAAATGAAAATCCTGGGACCAACTGACCGAGCTGGCAACCTCCGAGAGAGACTACTTGCCGGTGCGCCGCTGTCACCACGGGCGGTGGGTTCGCTTCGCTGTGGACCGGCCGCGCGCGCCCACCACCGGGCGGCCGCTCGTGTTGGTCGCGCCGCGCACGCGCAGGAGGGGCGCAGTCGAGGGCGAGCGGCGAGGGACGGTTCAAGAACGGCGGCGGCCGGACCGCAATCCAGTGACCGGAGTACAAACAAACTAGTTCGTCCAAGAAACAATTGGCTTTCTTCGCCGTGCGGTCGATTTGGCAGCCGACATGATGGAGCGCCCAAAACAATGCGATATTTCTTCCCGGAACGACGGATCGGCCTTGGCTCGCGCTTTACGCGACAGTGGCCGCTTACTCGGACGGCGCTCCCCCCTTCTAGCTTAATCATCAGCCGCCCGCTGTGGAGGGCTTTGAATTGTGACGCGGACAGGCTGCGGTGACATGTTACACCGGGCGTGTACGTACTGACACGCACGAAGGAGTACGCTTTTCCTCACTCCAAAACGTATCCTTGATAGCGACAGCTATTATTAGCACCAAATCTATCTATCACCGAATAGGTGAGTTGATCGAGTCATCAGCGTCTTCTGGAAGACCATGACGTCCGGGCAAGTACCTTGGTTGCATCGGTGGACATTTCCATGCGGAACCATCCAACTGATGGACGCAACTATATATATGTATATAATTCGATCCGGTTTATATTTTACTTTTCATTACAGAAAATTTGTACAACACTAACAATAATTTAAGATTTTCCATCATCCTGCACGAGTGTGCGTTGTGTGACATGCTGGCTAGCTAGGTGTTGGCAGTACCGTTTGTAGTAGTCTGGTCTGTAAGACATGATGGTTTCTAATAATGGAAATCGGAGAGGAAACTCTCTTTATCAGAAAAAAACTAATAAGAAGTTAAAAGGGGTTAAGTGTTGACCCTCAAAATTGGCACAGTCACAAAATTAGCATAGGTTATATCAAGACCAATTCAAACTTATGATTGGAAGTCACCTTGGAATGTCTCTCTTCGAGAAGATCAAGATGGATATGAAGATGGTCTAAAATGAAGCTCGGACTCAAAAGTTATGACAAGTTCAGAGATGCTCATGTTGACACCAGAGTAAAGAAATTCATAACACTCAATCAAGATGGCCTCTGATGGAAACTGTTTCAACATGAAAGTTGTGCATCTCGTCCAGACGATTGATTTTGATATAAAAATCATCTTAATTCGAGCTCGTATGCAACCTGTGGAGGCAAAACAAGGTCAGAAACAGAAGCTGCAGAGTCATTTCAGACCAACCGAGTTGATTTGATCGGTGAGACCGAGTTGGTCCGAAAATTTACCAGAGAGTTGGCAATGTTGACTCGGTAGGACCGAAGCAAACCAATCGGTGAAACCGAGTTGATCCAAAAAATTACAGAAGGATACAGAGAGTTGGCAACGTTCACTCGGTGGGACCGAAATGAACCAATCGGTGAGACCGAGTTGGTCCGAGAAATTACCAAAGATTCCTGTCCAAGTTAGGTTAGGGTTTTTGATGTTTTGGACGGAATATTTAGTCCTTTTCTTGTACGGGAAGTCCAGACGCCTCATAAATAGATGAGAGGTGATGGCCGATTGAACAACATACAATCGAACAAATCTATCTACATCTTTTACCTTTATTTTTCCTTCTTCCTTGTTCTTCTTCTTCCTCGTTCTTCGTTCGTTCTTATTGTTGCAGGGCGGCGAACCTCGAGGCCCTAGGGGCGGTCAGGCCGACCTAGGGCAGCCCATAGCCGCCGCGCGCCCTGACGGGGTCCCTCCCGGGCGTGTGGGGTTTCGGGTTTCCAAAAGCGCCCGCCGGATTGTCTTGCGTACCGCACTTCCGGCGGGTCTCCTTCGAGTGAGCTGCGGTGCATCACCCCCGGCGTCTAGGGTACACGGTGACGTGTTCGTGTGCGAATAGAACCTACTTCCTGCCCTATGAGTTTCGTGCCATACAAATTGACAAGCCACAAGGACAAGAACAAGTAGCCGAACAAAGTTCGGCTGACATGGATCTTCAAAGCAATGACGCACGGAATTAAGAAAAAGATGATGACAAGGTGTTAGGGAGTCATCCAAAGACGGAGCAAGATGTTCTTCAAATCGCACCACTATCATGCTCTCCCAACATATTTGAAGAGGTATGGTTGTCAAGTAATTTACCTATTTTACCTATTTTCAGATTTGGTCACAACTTTGTTGTTGATGCTTCTATTAGAAAAATTCTCATAAGCAATCTTGAAAGACTAATTAAGAAGGGTAATTTATTTCTTAGCAATAAAATCGTTGCAAAGCATATCCGTGAACACATTGTGCCATTTATAAAGACCAATAGTGACCTATTATTCCAGACAAAATTTTCCCCATTGCTTTATCAAAATTTCATATCTAATTGGCTAGCTTTGCTTGTTCATACTTGGCTTGCACTTGGTCTCAATTGAGACATGTGTATTCTAACTATTTTCATTTCAGAAATTTAAAGCCAAGGTCAAATTTTTATGAGAAATCCGATGCTAATATAATATCTTATCCAAATACATCGGAGATAGGGTGCAAAACACAATGCATAGCCGAATGGGGATATTACAAATTTGAACCATTCGTTTGCTTAACTCCAAAGCCGTTTGCACACCAAGATCGGCTAGAAAACAAGAAGTATACCTTCAATTCAAGCATGTGTGATCAAATATTTGATTTGTTGCTGAAAAATAATTACATTAGAGTTCTTGATCACCATGTGAAGCCATCAATCCAAGGACGAATGTATTGCAAGTTGCATGATTCGTCCAAGCATGATTTTGAGGATTGCAACATGTTTCGTCGAATAGTTAAATCGTCCATTGATAAAGGACGATTAAAATTTGTTGAAACACCAAGGGATGACCAGTCTATTCCAATTGGTCCTAATGGAAAAAAGTTTTTGAATCGGATGCTTCAAGAAGATTCCTTTAAAGATGAGAAGGTAAAAACTAGAGGTGATGGGATCAAGGTTTCAAGTAAAGAATTTGTTCAAGAGCACAATGAAAATATTCTTAAAGGCATGAGTCCTATCGAAGATACAATGAAGACGCCAAGGACTGGGGGGGCAACAAAGCATTCCAAAGATCGATGCAAGCAAAACAAAAGGAGATAAAGGCCGCAATAAGCACAAGCACAAGAAATCCAAGGTCACTTTTGCACAGTTATAGATAAATATCAAAAGAAAACTAAATAGAATGGTGCTTATCGGTCAAGTAATGCAAAAGCATCAAGATCACCCCCTAGGTGCAAATCCAAGGATCGGTATTGGCAAGAAGAGGATTTTAATGCAACGTGTTCATATCCTTATTTTGGGCCGCCAATGCCAATGTCGTGGATGCCTCCCTATGCTCATGTAGATCGGTATTCATCATGGGACAGGTATGATACAATGACACATTCTCCATCATATTTTAGACCATCTCACCATTGTTATGTAGCTCCAAGAAGATCAACGTTCGGTGAGTTGTCATATGTTCAAGACCGTTTCAATAGGAAAGAATCGGTCCGGAGCTCAAGAAAGAAGGAAGAGGTGATCAAACAAGTATATCGAGTTAAAAAAGATGGTCGCAAGAGTGCCAATTCAGATTTGATCTTAAAGGATAAAGAGCCAATTAAAGTGTTAACATTGGCTACTAAAGGCAATGAGATGAAGCAATCAATTGTCGAGAATCAAAGTGCCAAATCCGAAGAAAAGAAGTTGAAAGTGCACAAGGTAAAACAAGAATTGTCATTAGTTCAAACAAAATCACAGCCGGGGCGCTCACTCGGCTTATCATATTGGCAAAAGAAGAAATTACAAAAACTTAGTGCACAAGAACTTAAAGAAAGGGACATGGCATGGGTTCCTAAAGGAAGTACTCAAAATAAGAATTATGTGAAAGCATCCATTACACGAAGTGCGGCAAAGATGAAGAAGGAAAAGAGTGAAAACTATGAAGGACCAAGCCGAAGGTTTCAGTATCTTCGGTCTACACATTATCCATATTCTTCAACTATGCCATTAACGCTTATGCCATGGAATTCATCATCAGGTATGATTGGTAACCCTCAATGGGCTTATTTTAATCCATGGATGCAATATAATTTCTTACATCATGAAAGGGTATTACCAAGTCACTATACATTTGGTTAGCTACAAGTTTATTGCTGATCCAAAGGGCTGAAATACTTGATTTGACATTTTGTATGTTTGTTTCGGCTATATGTGCTTTGAACAAAGTTTACATGGTAATGGCCGATATTTACCTATCGTCCTAAGAGTATGTCCATGCATGGCTGGTGTAGTATTCTAACATCATTCTTAGTTCGATTGGAGAGCGAGACAAGTACTATGGAGATTATATTTTGATAGTTGAATTCATAACAATGGCCACAGTGTTGGTGTTGTTTATATATCTCCATATGATGATGTTATGTGAAGCCTCATGCCTCTTAAAATATTTATTGCACAATAATCAAAGCCGAATATGCAATGTTATTCGGTTTGGATCTTTTGGGTGTCATAGGGCTACACACATTGAGGCTTTGGGTGATTCGTTATCAGTAGTGCAACAAATATCCAAGGGTCATCAATTTTTTGACGAATCATTTATAGTTTACCTTGAGGTATCTCTAGATATAAAATTTACCTTGGGTTGCTTTAATATTTATCATATATGTAGACATGAAAGTTGAAGAGCAAATGAGTTGGCGCAACAAGCATTAGATTACCATGTTGATCATGGTGTATTGCACATCTATCAATAGCCGATGCTTGATCTCACCGACACAGGTAAGGCCGAACCAAAGCCCATTGCTTCGGCCACTAATGAAATTTTGTATGCAGGTGAAAGAAAGGATTAGAGGGAATTCATTCTTGATTGTCTGCAAAAAAATCCCAGTGAAAGGGTGAACAATATGGTTGGGAGGATGACTTTGAAATACATATCTATGAAAATTTATCCCCGGATTGTTAATGAAATTGAGAAGGTTTCACCCAAGTTTGCATCAAGGATTCAAACAAGTAATGGCCGATGAATACTTATCGTCCTAAGAAGATGCAGAATGGCCGATGGAGTGCTGACATCGTCCTTAGAACCAACATGGTACAAGTTATTTTCCGGCATGCTAGCTATGCCGAAAAGCAGGGGGGCATGTGTTGACGCTCAAAATTGGCACAGTCACAAAATTAGCATAGGTTATATCAAGACCAATTCAAACTTATGATTGGAAGTCACCTTGGAAGGTCTCTCTTCGAGAAGATCAAGATGGATATGATGATGGTCTAAAACGGAGCTCGGACTCAAAAGTTATGACAAGTTCAGAGATGCTCATGTTGACACCAGAGTAAAGAAATTCATAAAACTCAATCAAGATGGCCTCTAATGGAAACTGTTTCAACATGAAAGTTGTGCATCTCGTCGAGGCGGTTGATTTTGATATAAAAAGCATCTTAATTCAAGCTCGTATGCAACCTATGGAGGCAAAACAAGGTCAGAAACAGAAGTTGCAGAGTCATTTCGGACCGGCCGAGTTGATTTGATCGGTGAGACCGAGTTGGTCCAAAAATTTACCAGAGAGTTGGCAATGTTGACTCGGTAGGACCGAAGCAAACCAATCGGTGAGACTGAGTTGATCCAAAAAATTACAGAAGGATACAGAGAGTTGGCAACGTTCACTCGGTGGGACCGAAATGAACCAATCGGTGAGACCGAGTTGGTCCGAGAAATTACCAAAGATTCCTGTCCGAATTAGGTTAGGGTTTTTGATGTTTTGGGCGGAATTTTTAGTCCTTTTCTTGTACGGGAAGTCCAGCCGCCTCATAAATAGATGAGAGGTGATGGCCGATTGAACAACACACAATCGAACAAATCTATCTACATCTTTTACCTTTATTTTTCCTTCTTCCTTGTTCTTCTTCTTCCTCGTTCTTCGTTCGTTCTTCTTGTTGCAGGGCGGCGAACCTCGAGGCCCTAGGGGCAGCCAGGCCGACCTAGGGCAGCCCATAGCTGCCGCGCGCCCTGACGGGGTCCCTCCCTGGCGTGTGGGGTTTCGGGTTCCCAAAAGCGCCCGCCGGAATGTCTTGTGTACCGCGCTTCCGGCGGGTCTCCTTCGACGTGAGCTGCGGTGCATCACCCCCGGCATCTAGGGTACACGGTGACGTGTTCGTGTGCGAGCATTAAGCTTCATGCATTTGCTCAGGGAGTAGTTGGTTACAAATGTTATGCATGTGTTTGATTGCTGTGTCTCAATCTCTTAATGCGTGATGTAACTTGAAAAGGTTAACTAAAAAAATAATATGTGCGATATAAATTGAAATGGAGGGAGTGTATTTCTTAGCTTATATATGTGCATAATTGCCGATGTTATTATGTACACTATAAGCGGCTCACGCTTCACCACCGGACCTATTAGAAGCTCTTTGAGTATAACATGATTATATAAAATGTTTATAAAGACGCGTGAAATTGGTTTTGTGCTTTGAAGTTTTGATTTATTATCTCAATTAAGCAATCAAAAATCTATCATATGTAACTCAATAAAAATATATGAATAAATATAAATTAACAAAACCCGCATGTATCCTGGGCCCAACTCTAGCCTCTTCTACCAAGAGTGTCGAGTTTATAATCGAAAAAGTACTTCACATATCGGAATTTAAATTTAACTATGTTAATGGGAATTGAAAAAAAATTCACTAGAATAACAATGAAATACGATATACATTTATTCAGTGATAAATAAATAAATTAGTTTTATTAATGTTTGAAAGTGTGTTAAGTCGACTAGAGGGAGGGTGAATAGGCGATTTTCACAAATTCGTCACTGAGAAATTTCAGGGTGAGGAAATTCCTAAGTCACGAACAACTAGCAGCGGAATAAGTACTCCAGTGTAAGCATAACAGAGTAACAGCATAGTCATCATGATGATATGAAAAAACAAACACAGAGCACAAGTATCGTAAACACATGATAAGCAGGCTGAAGACAATGTGACTGAAAAATTGGATTGAGAAAATAGAGAAAGTCTTCAGTCAAAGTCTTCAAACAGTAATGATCAGGTTCATCAACATATTAATGAGGAAATGAAAGGGTTGAAAAATAGAACCAGTAGGCTTGGTGAAGAAAATGATTTGGTAGACCAGTTCCAACTGTTCTGACAGTCGTACGTCTGGTTGGAGCGGCTGAGTATTTAAATTCGAGGACACACAATCCCGGATACACAGTACTCACCGTATTCTCCTTGAGCTAAGGTCACACAGACCTCGCCCAACACTCATGGTAAGTCTTCACAGGTGACTTCCAAACCTTCACAGACTTGGTCACTCGGCAATCCACAATTCCACTTGGATTCTCAGACCATGACGCCTAACCGTATGGAGGATACACAGTCCTCAAAGGTAATAAGCATCGGTTCCACATATGAACAATATCTTAAGTGATGCTCAATCACTTTGGGTTTGTAGGTGTTTGGGTTTGGGTTTTGGGTTTTCCTCACTTGATGATTTTTGCTCAAAGTCCTTGGAGGATGGGATGCTCTCAATTGAGAAGTGTCAGTTTCTCTCGGAGCAGCCAACCAGCTAGTGGTTGAAGGGGGCTGATACGTCCATTTTGCATCATGCTTTTATATCAATATTTATTGCATTATGGGCTGTTATTACACATTATATCTCAATACTTATGGCTATTCTCTCTTATTTTACAAGGTTTACCATGAAGAGGGGGAATGCCGACAGCTGGAATTCTGGCTGGAAAAGGAGCAAACGTTGGAAACCTATTCTGCACAACTCCAAAATACCAGAGACTCCACGAAACAACTTTTTGGAATTATTAAGGAATTATGAGCAAAAGAAATAGGCCAGGGGGCCCACACCCTCACTAGTAGAAAAACACCTAATAGTCCCGGTTCGTGAGGGCCTTTAGTCCCGGTTCATGAACCGGGACTAATGGGCCGTTACTAATACCTCCACCCATTAGTCCCGGTTCAAACTAGAACCGGGACTAATGTGCCTCCACGTGGCTCTGTGCGCCGAGCCCAGTCAGGGGGCCTTTGGTCCCGGTTGGTGGCACCAACCGGGACCAAAAGTCCATGTTTTTTTTTGGAAATTGGCTGCTTTAGGGGTTTTGGGGGTTATTTTTAGGTTGTTATATTAGCTAGCTAATAGAGAGAAGTGTCCTCTCTTATATCTTCGTCCTTGGTTTACCAATGTTGCTGCTATATATGTTCATTTTACCCGCTGATATAATAACTCATGCATGCTCGCATACATCAGCATATATAATAACAAGTACTCGTCCTACTAATAATCATGCATCATCATACAACTTCTACTCGTTATTAATAATAAGTCATACGATCATCATCCTCATAGTCATCGAACCCAACCCTACATAATTGTTCTTAACACATGATCATCAGTATCAGGTAGGACCTAAACACCCTTAAGGTAAAATAGCATAAAACAATATAGACCCTGACTCTCCATTATGAAGAATGGCGATCATCCTGTCTCCAATTTTTGCCCTTCGCTAAATGTTGCTTCCAAGAAGCTCCTTACGACTGTCCATACATTTTTTCCATTCTTTGATTCTCATGTCTCCACTTATTTTAGAAACCCGGTATGGACAGTTGAGATTCGTAGGACGACCTGGTTGTATGTTCAAAACATGAAGGCTACCGTGTGTATACATTAGATGAGGCACACAATCATTCGGGATTATCTGTTGAAAAACATAGTAATAACTTCGTAGTTAGCAATGATATGATGTACTAGTTTTAGAAGTGTGCAAAAAGATGCACAGATGTTGTAATAGTACAAAAATCTTACCAGGGTATCTCCATGGTAGTTACCGTAGTTCCACACGTGCACTAGTGGCACGTATTGACCATAATGTTGAGGAATTCGATTGTAGACATTGTAATTCTCAAGATCAGTACAAAATGCGACCAGATGATTTTTCTCCTGATAAGTTAGTTCGGAGCCTCGGTATAGTAGGTTCTGTCTACCATCTTCCGCACATTCTTTGAAGAATGAAAATAAGCTGTCAATGGAGAATAAGTTGTCAACTATTTTGAAATAAACAATATAAATTACTTAATAACTATGTTAAGCTCACATGGGGGAAGAATTGGAGGTGTATCCACAAGGACGAAAATCGTAGGTCTCTCTTGCTCGATTGTAGGATCACCAAGATCCATGGTAATAAGCATACCCTCATCAAAACCATACATCTTGCAAAGTGCTTCCCAATTTTTGCAACCAAAATGGGTTACACTCTGAGCATTGTACAACTTTACTTGAAAATCCACACCATGATGGGTACTTAGGATAATTTTTTTGGTTTCGAAACTTTCATGGTCTTCAAAACTCATCCTCTCCAAGACATAGCGTCTTGCAAAGCATGGGATAAGCTAGTCGAATTGGAAAAGATGAAAAATATTGTCATGATTAAAATAGTTGAAGTCATGAGTAATTACGAAAAAAAACTTTTATCGTCGGTTGCGTACCCTATGAACATCGAAGGTCTCCTCGAGCTTAATGCTGAAGCGACGATCTTCATCCAGCACAATGAACCTGTCGCAGATACCTCGGTCGTCGTGGCACCAGTCGCACTCCCCCGGGCGGTTTTCGTCGTCCGATGAGTACGACATTTCCGGCCTACGTTCATAATTCATTATTATATCAAATTTTCTAGCACACGGGAATGAAGGAGAACTTATCCAATATGAGCATTCAATAAGCAAAACCAAATCATAAAATAAGCAAAACCAAATCATAAAATAAAGTATAGTATTCAAATTAGCATGCATTCAATAATTATAAGCAAAAGTACATCATCTCTTGGTGTCCGTACATCGTCGAATATTATCACTAATACAACTAGAACCGTAGCGCCCGACGGGTATCGACGCGAGCGGTGGACACCCAAAGATAAGGAACCATCACAGGATCATAGCTCTAGTGAGATCCCTGAAGAACCTGCCAGGTATTGTCGAATCTTCCCTCCAATGCAACCATGTAGCGATGGACGTGCTCGTCCTCCTCGCTGACACGGTGACGTACCACCTCCGCGGTGTCCGGATGCCTCACCACCGTCACTGGCCCACGCGACCGCCACCAAACAAGGATCGGGTCAACAATGGGCTGCCTCCTCACCAACCTACGTCCCCCGGAAGGTAGCACCTCCCAATACCAGCCCGGCGGAGCCCAGTCCCAAACATGGCCCTGATCAAGCAGGCCTCCACCGCCGAGTCGACGACGACAAGGATGCGGGATAGGCATCGCCGACGTCAATGCGGCAACTACTTCTATGTATAGTTAAATAAAAGTAGTTTTATTAATTAAATCAACTATCTAGTTCAACTACTAAGCACTTACTATAAATAAATAAGTAGTACTTACTAAAAACAAACTACTTCTATATATAGTAAAATAAATTAGTTTATTAAATCAACTAGCTAGTTCAACTATATATAAACTACTTCTTATTACTACACATCTAATCTAACAAAAAAAATCATTAATTGCTACACATCTAATCTAACAACTATATATAAACTACTTCTTATTACTACACATCTAAACTATATACAAAAAAATCATTAAAATTCTATGAACAAAATTAATTACTACACATCTAATCTAATCTAACAAAAAATCTAATCTAATCTAACCAAAATTAATTACTACACATCTAATCTAATCTAACAAATTAATTACTACACATCTAATCTAACCAAAAAAAATCTAATCTAACAAAAAAAATCTATGAAGTACATATCTAAATTACTACACACATCTAATCTAACAAAAAAATCTAATTAATCTAACAAAAAAATCTAACATAATATAAACAAATTAATTGCTACACATCTAACCTAACCAAAAAAAATCTAATCTAACAACAAAATCTATGAACTACATATATCTAAATTACTACACATCTAACCTAACAAAAAAATCTAATTAAATCTAACAAAAAAATGACGGTGACGGCCGGCGAAGGCGACGGTGAGGTGCTCACGTACGGCCGGCGACGGCGACGGCGAAGGCAACGGCGAGGTGCGGAGCAGGGCGGCAACGGCGACGGCGAAGGCGACGGCGACGGTGAAGGCGACGACGACGGGGCGGCGCGGGCC
>NC_041393.1:642868074-642869194 GCF_002162155.2 Triticum dicoccoides
GCGGGGCGGGGCTAGGCAGGGCGGTGTGGGGCGGCGACGGCGTCGGGGCATGGCGGGGCGGGGCGGCGACGGCGAGGTGGCGGCAGGGAGACGCGCGGCGACGGGAGTGGAGCAGGAGAGATCGAAAACTGCTAAGTCCTGTATATATAGGAAGAGCATCGGTCCCGGTTGGTGGCTCCAACCGTGACTAATGCCCCCTTTAGTCCCGGTTGGTGCCACCAACTGGGACCAAAGGCCTCTTTTCAGCAACCCAAAGGGTGGGAAGCGAAGACCTTTGGTCCCGGTTGGTGGCTCCAACGGGACTAAAGGGGGGGCATTGGTACCGGTTGGTGCCACGAACCGGTACCAATGCACCCCTTTAGTTTCGGTTGGTGCCACCAACCGGGACTAAAGGCCATGTGATGCCCGCGTCGCGGCACGAAAGTTTAGTCCCACCTCGCTAGCTGAGGGAGCTCGAGAGTGGTTTATAAGCACCAGTCCCGCTGCCCTCTCGAGCTCCTCTCAAATGCAGGCTTACGGGCCTAAACGCACTATATGTGCATGTGGGCCTATTGGGCCTATTGCGGGCCTGAATCCTGGCCCATTGTTGGGTTTCTAATCGTATTCAGGCCGTGGTAGCCCTTTAGGTGGCACTTTTTTTATTTTATTTATTTTATTTCGATTCTTCCTGCAGCTGTTTTTTAGTCCCACCTCGCCAAGCGAGAGGCACTCGCAGCTGTTTATAAGCCCTGAGTGGAGAGACGATGACGAAGAGGCTCAATGCTCCTGCACGTTGGTTAGCTTCAAGCCTTGAGGAATACGGTAGACTGCACAGAGCTATGTGCAGTGCAGTTGACACTATTCCGAAAGGCTTGAAGCAAATTAACAAGCATTGCCCCTCTTTTTTATATTTAATGACTTATTACAACTGAGAAATAAAAAGAAAAAAAAATAAATATAGCTGAAAAGAAAAAAACTATATAGAAAACTACTCAGAAATGAATTGAAGCAAAAAATAGTTGTGATTAACTTTACTAAAAAAGGAGCATAGATGCTTATTTTTAATGACTTATTACAACTCAGAAATAAAAAGAAAAGAAAGTAGTTTTGATTAACTTTACTAAAATATGAGCATAGATGC
>NC_041393.1:642869643-642906912 GCF_002162155.2 Triticum dicoccoides
AAAGTTGTTGTGATTAACTTTACTAAAATATGAGTGTAGATGCTTATTTTTAATGACTTATTACAATTCAAAAATAAATAGAAGAAAAAATAGTTATGATTAACTTTACTAAAAAAATGAGCATAGATGCTTATTTTTAATGACTTATTACAACTCAGAAATAATAAGAAAAAAATAAATATAGCAGAAAAGAAAAAAAAACTATATAAAAAGCTACTCAGAAATGAGCATAGATGCGCTTATAGAGGAAATTCAAATTAAATTCATAACAAATTTCAAGAGAAATTCGTATGAATTTAGCCTAAATTCCCTATATAAGGGCATCCATTTTCATTTTCAGAGGAGCTCAATAAGGCAGAGAGGGAGGGGCTTATAAACCGGTCTGATTTCCCTCCGGTTGGTGAGGTGGGACTAAACTTTGGCCGCAACGAGGACCAACCCTTTAGCCCCGGTTGGTGGAATGGACCGGGACTAATGGCCGTCCTTTGGTCCCGGTTCAGGCCACCAACCGGGACCAATGGTGGTGGGCCAGGAGCGAGGGCCATTGGTCCCGGTTCGTCCCACCAACCGGGACCAATAGGTTCAGACGAACCGGGACCAATGGCCCACGTGGCCCGGCCGGCCCCTAGGGCTCACGACCCGGGTCCAATGCCTCCATTGGTCCCAGTTCTGGATTGAACCGGGACTAATGGGCTGGACCAGCCTGGACCATTGGCCCCTTTTCTACTAGTGCTTGTCCAGGAGACAGGAGGCCCCCCCTAGGGGCGCGCCCCCCTATCTCCTGGGCTCCCTGGTGGGCCTCCGGCGTCCATCTTCTGCTATATGAAGGATTTTGTCCTGGAAAAATTTGTGGGCAAGCTTACGAGACGAAACTCCACAGCCACGAGGCGGAACCTTGGCGAAACCAATCTAGGGCTCTGGCCGAGCTGTTCTGTCGGGGACACTTCCCTCCGAGAGGGGGAAATCATCACCAACATCATCACCAACGATCCTCTCATCGGGAGGGGGTCAATATCCATCAACATCTTCACCAGCACCATCTCCTCTCAAACCCTAGTTCATCTCTTGTATCCAATCTTGTATCCAAAACCACAAATTGGTACCTGTGGGTTGCTAGTAGTGTTGATTACTCCTTGTAGTTGATACTTATTGGTTTACTTGGTGGAAGATCATATGTTCAGATCCTTAGTGCATATTATTACACCTCTGATTATGAACATGAATATGCTTTGTGAGTAGTTACGTTTGTTCCTGAGGACATGGGTGAAGTCTTGCTATTAGTAGTCATGTTAATTTGGTATTCGTTCGATATTTTGATGAGATGTATGTTGTCTCTCCTCTAGTGGTGTTATGTGAACATCGACTACATGACACTTCACCATTATTTGGGCCTAGAGGAAGGCATAGGAAAGTAATAAGTAGATGATGGGTTGCTAGAGTGACAGAAGCTTAAACCCTAGTTTATGCGTTGCTTCGTTAGGGGTTGATATGGACCCATATGTTTAATGATGTGGTTAGGTTTACCTTAATACTCATTTTTTAGTTGCGGACGCTTGCAATAGGGGTTAATCATAAGTGGGATGCTTGTCCAAGTTAGGGCAGTACCCAAGTGCTGGTCCACCCACATATCAAATTATCAAAGTACGGAACGTGAATCATATGAGCGTGATGAAAACTAGCTTGACGATAATTCCCAATGTGTCCTCGAGAGCTCCTTCCTCATTATTAAACTTTGTCCAGGCTTATCCTTTGCTACATAAAGGATTGGGCCACCTTGCTGCACTTTATTTACTTTATTTACTTTTGCTTCTTACTATTTATCTTATCACAAAACTATCTATCATCTACTATTTCAGTGCTTGCAGAGAAAACCTTACTGAAAAGCGCTTATCATTTCCTTCTGCTCCTCGTTGGGTTTGACACTCTTACTTATCGAAAGGACTACGATAGATCCCCTACACTTTGTGGGTCATCAAGACTCTTTTCTGGCGCCGTTGCCGGGGAGCGTAGCGCTCTTGGTGAGTGGAACTTGGTAAGGAAACATTTATATTGTGTGCTGAAATTTTCTGTTACTTGTCACTATGGAAACTAATCCTTTCAGTGGCTTGTTTGGGGTATCTTCACCCCAACCAGAAGAGCAAAGAAATGCTCCTCAACCTACTGAACCTTATGAAAATGTTCACTTTGAGATTCCTTCGGGTATGATAGAAAAACTGCTAGCCAATCCTTTTGCAGGAGACGGAACATTGCATCCCGACTTACACCTTATCTTTGTGGATGAAGTTTGTGGATTATTTAAGCTTGCAGGTATTCCCGATGATGTTGTCAAAAGGAAGGTCTTCCCTTTATCTTTGAAGGGAGATTCAATGACATGGTATAGGCTATGTGATGATACAAGTTCTTGGAATTATAAGCGATTGAAATTGGAATTTCAACAGAAGTACTATCCTATGCATCTTGTTCATCGTGATCGTAATTACATATATAATTTCTGGCCTCGCAAAGGAGAAAGCATCGCTCAAGCTTGGGGGAGGCTTAAGTTAATGTTATATTCATGCCCCAATCATGAGCTCTCTCGGGAAATGATTATTCAGAATTTTTATGCTCGGCTTTCTCTTGATAATCGCAACTTGCTTGATACCTCCTGTGCTGGTTCCTATATGCTGAAGACTATTGATTTCAAATGGGACTTATTGGAAAGAATTAAACGCAACGCTGAAGATTGGGGTTTCGACGATGGTAAGGAGTCAGGTATGACACCTAAGTTTGATTGTGTTAAACCTTTTATGGATACCGATGCTTTCCGTGGATTTAGCTCTAAGTATGGACTTGACTCTGAGATAGTAGCTACTTTTTGTGAAACCTTTGCTACTCACGTTGATCTCCCTAAAGAGAAGTGGTTTAAATATAATCCTCCTGTTGAAGTGAAAGTAGTTGCACCTATTACAGTCGAAGAGAAGAGTATTACATATAGTGATCCTATTATTCCTATTGCTTATGTTGAAAAACCTCCTTTTCCTGTTAGGATAAAAGATCATGTTAAAGCTTCGACTGTTGTTCGTAAGAGTGATACTAGGACCTATACACCTCCTGAGCAAATTAATATTGAACCTGGTATTGCCATGATTAAAGATCTTTTGGATGAGGACTTAGATGGGCATGTTATTTGTTTCTTGGGTGAAACTGCTAATATTGCTAGACCCGACACTAAGACACATAGACCTGTTGTAGGCACGCCAGTTATCTCTGTTAAAATTGGAGATCATTGTTATCATGGCTTATGTGATATGGGTGCTAGTGCTAATGCGATACCTTACGATCTTTATAAAGAAATTATATATGATATTGCACCAGTTGAATTAGAAGATATTGATGTTACTATTAAGCTTGCTAACAGGGACATCATTAAACCTATTGGGATTGTTAGAGATGTTGAAGTCTTGTGTGGGAAGATTAAATACCCTACCGATTTTCTTGTTCTCGGTTCCCCACAAGATGATTTTTGTCCCATTATTTTTGGTAGACCCTTCTTGAACACTGCTAGTGCTAAAATTGATTGTGAAAAGAATATTACTGTTGGCTTAGATGGTGTGTCTCATGAGTTTAATTTCGCTAAGTTTAGTAGACAACATCGTGAAAAGGAACCATCTAGTAAGGATGAGATTATTGGTCTTGCTTCCATTGCTGTTCCTCCAACCGATCCGTTAGAACAATATTTGCTAGACCATGAAAATGATATGTTTATGAAGGAAAGGGAAGAAATAGATGAAGTGTTCCTTAAACAAGAACCTATGCTAAAACATAATCTTCCCGTTGAAATTCTTGGGGATCCCCCTCCACCCAAGGGTGATCCCGTATTTGAACTCAAACCATTACATGATAATCTTAAGTATGCTTATATTGATGAAAAAGAAATATATCCTGTTATTATGAGTGCTAACCTTTCAGAGAAAGAAGAAGAAAGATTATTGAAAACTCTTAAGAAGCACCAATCTGCTATAGGATATACCCTAGATGATCTCAAAGGCATTAGTCCCACATTATGTCAACACAAAATTTCAGTGGAGAAGGATGCCAAACCTGTTAGAGATCCTCAAAGACGATTAAATCCCAAAATGAAGGAAGTGGTGAGAAAGGAGATACTAAAACTCCTTGAGGCAGGTATTATTTATCCCGTTGCTGATAGTGAATGGGTAAGCCATGTCCATTGTGTCCCTAAAAAGGGAGGTATTACCGTTGTCCCTAATGATAAAGATGAATTGATCCTACAAAGAATTATTACAGGCTATAGGATGGTAATTGATTTCCGCAAGTTAAATAAAGCTACTAAGAAAGATCATTACCCTTTACCTTTTATTGATCAAATGCTAGAAAGGTTATCCAAACACACACATTTTTGCTTTCTAGATGGTTATTCTGGCTTCTCTCAGATACCTGTTTCAGCGGGGGATCAATCTAAAACTACTTTTACTTGCCCTTTTGGTACTTTCGCTTATAGACGTATGCCTTTTGGTTTATGTAATGCACCTGCTACCTTTCAAAGATGCATGATGGCTATATTTTCTGATTTTTGTGAAAAGATTTGTGAGGTATTCATGGATGACTTCTCCGTCTATGGATCCTCTTTTGATGATTGTTTGAGCAACCTTGATCGAGTTTTGCAGAGATGCGAAGACACTAGTCTCGTCCTGAATTGGGAAAAGTGTCACTTTTTGGTTAATGAAGGCATTGTCTTGGGGCACAAGATCTCCGAGAGGGGTATTGAAGTTGATAAAGCCAAAGTTGACGCTATTGAAAAGATGCCATGTCCCAAGGACATAAAAGGTATAAGAAGTTTCCTTGGTCATGCCGGTTTTTATAGGAGGTTCATTAAGGACTTTTCTAAAATCTCTAGGCCTCTGACTAATTTATTGCAAAAATATATCCCTTTTGTCTTTGATGAGGATTGTGTAGAAGCATTTGAAACACTTAAGAAAGCTTTGATCACAGCACCTATTATTCAGCCACCTGATTGGAACTTACCTTTTGAAATTATGTGCGATGGTAGTGATTATGATGTAGGTGCTATTCTAGGGCAAAGAGTCGATAAGAAATTGAATGTTATCCATTATGCTAGTAAGACTCTTGATACCGCCCAGAGAAATTATGCTACCACTGAAAAAGAATTCTTAGCAGTTGTGTTTGCTTGTGATAAGTCTAGACCTTATATTGTTGATTCCAAAGTTACTATTCACACTGATCATGCTGCTATTAAATATCTTATGGAAAAGAAAGATGCTAAGCCTAGACTCATTAGATGGGTTCTCTTGCTCCAAGAATTTGACTTGCATATTATTGATAGAAAGGGAGCTGAGAACCCCGTTGCAGACAACTTGTCTAGGCTAGACAATGTTCTTGATGACCCACTGCCTATTAATGATAGTTTTCCTGATGAACAATTAGCGGTTGTCAATGCTTCTCGTACTGCTCCTTGGTATGCTGACTATGCTAATCACATTGTTGCTAAATATATACCTCCTAGTTTCATATATCAGCAAAAGAAAAAGTTCTTTTATGATATAAGACATTACTTCTGGGATGATCCACACCTTTATAAAGAAGGAGTAGATGGTATTATTAGACGTTGTGTGCCTGAGCATGAACAGGAACAAATCCTACGCAAGTGTCACTCTGAATCCTATGGAGGACACCATGCTGGAGATAGGACTGCACACAAGATACTACAATCTGGTTTTTATTGGCCTACTCTTTTCAAAGATGCTCGTAAGTCTGTCGTATCCTGTGATGAATGTCAAAGAATAGGTTACATCAGTAGACGTCAAGAAATGCCTATGAATTATTCTCTTGTTATTGAACCGTTTGATGTTTGGGGCTTTGATTATATGGGACCTTTTCCTGCCTCCAATGGTTATACACATATTTTAGTTGCTGTTGATTACGTTACTAACTGGGTGGAAGCTATTCCAACTAGTAGTGCTGATCATAACACTTCTATTAAAATGCTTAAAGAAGTTATTTTTCCGAGGTTTGGAGTCCCTAGATATCTTATGACTGATGGTGGTTCACACCTTATTCATGGTGCTTTCCGTTAGATGCTTGCTAAGTATGATGTCAATCATAGAATTGCATCTCCCTATCACCTGCAGTTTAGTGGTCAAGTAGAGTTGAGCAATAGGGAGCTCAAATTAATTTTGCAAAAGACTGTGAATAAATCTAGAAAGAATTGGTCCAAAAAACTGGATGATGCATTATGGGCCTATAGAACTGCATACAAAAATCCTATGGGTATGTCTCCTTATAAAATGGTTTATGGAAAAACATGTCATTTACCTCTTAAACTTGAACATAAAGCATATTGGGCTATTAAAGAGCTTAATTATGACTTCAAACTTGCCGATGAGAAGAGGTTATTCGATATTAGCTCACTTGACGAATGGATAACCCAAGCATATGAGAATGCCAAGCTCTTCAAAGAAAAGGTCAAACGCTGGCATGATAAGAGGATACAAAAGCGTGAGTTTAACGTAGGAGATTATGTGTTATTGTTCAACTCTCGTTTAAGATTTTTTGCAAGAAAACATCTCCCAAAATGGGAAGGTCCCTACATTGTCGAGGAGGTTTATCGCTCTAGTGCTATAAAAATCAACAACTTTGAAGGCACAAATCCGAGGGTGGTAAACAGTCAAATAATTAAACATTATATTTCAGGTAATCCTATCAATGTTGAAACTAATATTATTGAAACCATAACCCCTGAGGAATACATAAGAGACACTTTCCAGAACGTTCCAGACTCCGAAAAGGCATAGGTACGTGGTACGGTAAGTAAACCGACTTCAAAACAACTCTAATGGCAATTTTCATCAGTTTTGGATTATTTAAGGATTTTAGGAAGAAAGAAGTAGTCCGAAAGGGACACGAGGCTCCCAGGAGAGAGGAGGGCGCCCCCCTGTCTCGTGGGCACCTCATGTGCCTCCTGGACTTTGTTTTCTTGTATGTTACGTATTTTGGTCGGTAAAAATTCATTATATATACTCCCGAAGGTTTTGACCACCATATCACGCAATTATCCTCTTTTTCGTTTCGAGCTGTTCATGTTGCAGATTTAGAGCCCCATGACTTCTCCCTCCTACAACAACGAAGACAAGGATGCCTGGCTATTGAAGATAGAGTTGAAAAGAGATGAGCCGGAAGAGAGTAACAAGGGTGAAGGGATCAAGAAGGCTATGGAGGTTCAAGCTCCGGTGGTGAAAGAAGAAGACATCCCTCACCCTTTACCTAACCTTTTCACTCCAACAGAGATTGAAGCTTTCAAGATGATTGAGTTAGCCCGCATACAAAACAAGTATCTCACATAGGAGAATATTTTGTTGAAAGATTATATTGCTGGGCTCAAGGGCATTATCCGCAAGTTGGAGGAGTTTTTACGCTCGATGTGCGATTATCCACCATCATCATCACCACCTCCATCACCTCCGCAGAAATAATTACATGGGTATGGGCACTCCCCTTGGCAACTGCCAAGCTTGGGGGAGGTGCCCCGGTATCGTATCACCATCACACTCTTATCTTTACCGCTTTATTTAGTTCTATCCTTTTAGTAGTATCTTGATCTATTAGTTCGAAGTTTTGATATCAAGTAGTTTTGAGTTTTTTTGTTGTGATCTCTTTATGTAAGTGAGTCCGTGTGCTATCTATAATAAAGATTAGTGTCAAGTCAAGGGCTTTGCTATGTTGCTATGATCTTGAGAAAGTAGAAAGAACAAAAGAGTTCATATTTATCTTATGGATAGTGATAACTTCACATATAGAAAGTATGAGGCATAAAAATTGTTGAGAGTTAATGAACGTAGCCTTGGTCATCGTTGCAATTAATAGGAAGTGATAAGGAAAGAGGGGTTCACATATAGATATATTGCCTTGGACATCTTTTATGATTCTGAAGCACTCATTAAGTATGACATGCTAAAAGAGTTGACGTTGGACAAGGAAGACAACGTAATGGTTTGTGTTTTCCGACATCTCAGTTAAAGTATATTGTCATTGACCTTCTAAAAATGTTGAGCTTGCCTTTCCCCCTCATGCTAGCCAAAACTCCTTGCACCAAGTAGAGATACTACTTGTGCTTCCAAATATACTTAAACCCAGTTTTGCCATGAGAGTCCACCATACCTACCTATGGATTGAGTAAGATCCTTCAAGTAAGTTGTCATTGGTGCAAGCAATAAAAATTGCTCTCTAAATATGCATGACTTATTAGTACAAGAGAAAATAAGCTTTGTACGAACTTGTTGTGGAAGTAATAAAAGCGATGGATTGCATAATAAAGGTCCACATACAAGGGGCAATATAAAGTGATGTTCTTTTGCACAAAGATTTCGTCTATCCAACCCTAAAAGCGCATGACAACCTCCGCTTCCCTCTGCGAAGGGCCTATCTTTTACTTTATGCTTTACTTTAGTACTTGAGTCAAGGTGATCCTCACCTTTACCTTTTTCATTTTATCCTTTGGCAATCTCTTCGTGTTTTAAAGATCATGATATATATATCCGATTGGATGTAAGTTGGCATAGGCTATTATTGTTGACATCACCTAAAGGTGAATACGTTGGGAGGCAACACGATAAGCCCCTATCTTTCTCAGTGTCCGGTTGAAACTCTATAACCACAAGTATTGCATGAGTGTTAACAATTATGTGAGACTACGAGATAGTTGAGTAGGTGAGCTTGCTGAGGAGCTCTATTATTGACTCTTTCTGACGTTACGATAAATTGCAATTGCTTCAATGACTGAGATTATAGTTTGTTAGCTCCCAATGAAGTTTTTGAACCATACTTGACTTTGTGAATTGCTTATTACTTGAACATGGGAAATCATCTGACAAAATCCATATATGTTGCTGTTATTAGAATGATCATGATGCCCTCATGTCCGTATTTTAATTTTTATCGACACCTCTATCTCTAAACATGTGGACATATTTTTCGATTTCGGTTTCCGCTTGAGGACAAGCGAGGTCAAAGCTTGGGGGAGTTGATACGTCCATTTTGCATCATGCTTTTATATCTATATTTATTGCATTATGGGCTGTTATTACACATTATATCTCAATACTTATGGCTATTCTCTCTTATTTTACAAGGTTTACCATGAAGAGGGGGAATGCCGGCAGCTGGAATTCTGGCTGGAAAAGGAGCAAACGTTGGAAACCTATTCTACACAACTCCAAAAGACCTCAGACTCCACGAAACAACTTTTTGGAATTATTCAGGAATTATGAGCAGAAGAAATAGGCCAGGGGGCCCACACCCTGTCCAGGAGACAGGAGGGCGTGCCCCCTATCTCCTGGGCTCCCTGGTGGGCCTCCGGCGTCCATCTTCTGCTATATGAAGGGTTTTGTCCTGGAAAAATTCTTGGGCAAGCTTACGAGACAAAACTCCACTGCCACAAGGCGGAACCTTGGCGGAACCAATCTAGGGCTCTGGCAGAGCTGTTCTGCCGTGGACACTTCCCTCCGGGAGGGGGAAATCATCACCAACGTCATCACCAACGATCCTCTCATCGGGAGGGGGTCAATCTCCATCAACATCTTCACCAGCACCATCTCCTCTCAAACCCTAGTTCATCTCTTGTATCCAATCTTGTATCCAAAACCACAAATTGGTACCTGTGGGTTGCTAGTAGTGTTGATTACTCCTTGTAGTTGATACTTATTGGTTTACTTGGTGGAAGATCATATGTTAAGATCCTTAATGCATATTATTACACCTCTGATTATGAACATGCATATGCTTTGTGAGTAGTTACGTTTGTTCCTGATGACATGGGTGAAGTCTTGCTATTAGTAGTCATGTGAATTTGGTATTTGTTCGATATTTTGATTAGATGTATGTTGTCTCTCCTCTAGTGGTGTTATGTGAACATCGACTACATGACACTTCACCATTATTTGGGCCTAGAGGAAGGCATAGGGAAGTAATAAGTAGATGATGGGTTGCTAGAGTGACATAAGCTTAAACCCTAGTTTATGCGTTGCTTCGTTAGGGGCTGATATGGACCCATATGTTTAATGATGTGGTTAGGTTTACCTTAATACTCCTTTTTGTAGTTGTGGACACTTGCAATAGGGGTTAATCATAAGTGGTATGCTTGTCCAAGTTAGGGCAGTACCCAAGTGCCGGTCCACCCACATATCAAATTATCAAAGTACCGAACGTGAATCATATGAGCGTGATGAAAACTAGCTTGACGATAATTCCCAATGTGTCCTCGGGAGCTCCTTCCTCATTATTAGACTTTGTCCAGGCTTATCCTTTGCTACATAAAGGATTGGGCCACCTTGCTGCACTTTATTTACTTTATTTACTTTTGCTTGTTACTATTTATCTTATCACAAAACTATCTATCATCTACTATTTCAGTGCTTGCAGAGAAAACCTTACTAAAAACCGCTTATCATTTTCTTCTGCTCCTCGTTGGGTTCGACACTCTTACTTATCGAAAGGACTACAATAGATCCCCTACACTTGTGGGTCATCAGGGGCAGCTATTTATTGCCTAGGGAGCAGCCCGACATGATAAGACTAAATGCCCTTCAATGATATGACCGTTAGGTGGTAGGATATTTTGGACAGCTGGTGTGTGGCACAACAATGGTCGGATTTGAGGTATCAAATTCTTTAGGGCTATCATGTTCCTCACTGGTGAATTCCTATCTCCTCAGTCAGAACAAATTCCTCAGAGACCAGAAGATCTTCGTCTCAGTCACTGAAGAAATTGACTGAAGTGATATGAGATTTCCAATGGCTTCACTCGAAAGGATTGGGTAGGTGTAGAATTTTGAGATGAGCATCACTTGGAAATCAGTTTACTTAGTATTACCTCGACCCCCTTTAACAGTACAGTGTTTCCTATGACTCAAGAAAGAGAAAATGAAACGACAAAAACAAAAGTCTCCACGCTTCATAATCCTCGCATGAATATCCAAGTCTTCAAGGTTACACCAATTTCTTCACTTTCAAAGTCTTCAGGAGAACCAAAGTCTTCACTGTAAATATCAAAACTCCTCATCGACTTATAGAGCATGTGTACACTCACAAACATATCAGTCCCTTAACCTATAAGTCTCCAATACACCAAGATCACTAAGGGGCACTAGATGCACTCACAATCTCCCCCTTTTTGGTGATTGATGACAAATAGGTTAAGTTTTCAACGGGGATAAACATATTAATTGAAAGTGCTCAATATTGAGGAATTTGATTGCAAGATATAGAAGAACTCCCCCTGAAGATGTGCATATGTGAGGACTTTGCTTTTGATAGCAGATGCACATTGTAGAGTAATATCATGGACATATTCCCCTATATCTTGTAATACATGCACGCATTTAACATATCGAATGAAGAATTCGAAATGCATGATGAAATATGATGACTGATGTAATTCAGCATGCGTGTATAACACATATGAGGAAATAGCATTCAGAAAAAAATAGAGTAAGAGTATCAGGTCACCATCGGACTTAAGTTTACAACTCAATTCAATAAACACTTCAGAAGAGCGAGAGTTGCAACTTAACCAAAAAAACGCCCATATAGATAGACCCGCTTGAAGACTAACTCAAATTTCTCCCCCTTTGTCATCAAATGACCAAAAGGGATGAAAAATGAGGACTAACTCCCCTAAAGAATATCATCATGAAGTTGATGGAGGAGCGCCAGTGTTGTTGGGGTCAGTTGTTGTAGTAGGGCCTGTCGCAGTGTCGTCCAAATCTTCATTTGCATCAGTCTCGCGTGATGAAGAAAATGAGCTGGCCACCAAGTAAGGAACCTTGACTTTCTTGAATTTCTTCGCCGGTGGCTGAGACCAGTCAAAGTCCTGCTTGAAGCCCATCTGCTTAGGATCTTCTTCACCTAGAGATGCGACAGAACAACCCAGGTGTCGGTGTCAAAACCGGCGGATCTCAGGTAGGGGGTCCCGATCTATGTGTCTTAGGCTGATGGGAACAGGAAGCAAGGGACACAATGTTTACCCAGGTTCGGGCCCTCTCGATGGAGGTAAAACCCTACTTCCTGCTTGATTAATATTGAAGATATGAGTAGTACAAGAGTAGATCTACCATGAGATCATATAGGCTAAACCCTAGAAGCTAGCCTATGTTGGTATGATTGTAATTGTGATCGGCCTTCTAAGGACCAACCTCTCCGGTTTATATAGACACCGGACAGGGCTAGGGTTTACACAGAGTCGGTTACAAGGAAGGAAATATAGTATTCGGATCGCCAAGCTTGTCATCCATGCAAAGGAGAGTCCCATCCGGACACGGGCCGGAGTCTTGAGTCTTGTATCTTCACGCTCCAATAGTCCGGACGATGTATATAGTCCGGCCATCCGAATACCCCCCAATCCAGGACTCCCTCAGTAGCCCCTAAACCAGGCTTCAATGATGATGAGTCCGGCGCGCAGTCTTGTCTTCCGCATTGCAAGGCGGGTTCCTTCTCCGAATACTCCAAAGTAATTATCGAACACTCAGACCGTGTCCGGATCTGCAAGATGATCTTCACATACCATTGTAGGGAACATAGCATAAATTCGTTCTGCTGGCAATCTTTGTATGTCGTGCCCTTGCATCGTGGCCTGGTTCAACACGAACCGACGTTTCTTGCCCCACCTCGACTCGCGTTGCGAGGCGGTTTTATCGACACGTCCTGCCAAAGCAGAGATCATGTTCCTTTTATTACGGGCTCTTTCATCAATATGGGTGTGTGTGACCCCACGACGACCGTTGGTATGACTCCGTGTACTTTTGGATAAGTCTCAAGCGGTCACGCTGAGGACTCTTGATATTCATCCCCTTTATAAAGGGGTCGAGGCCTATGCCTATTTTCCACCTCCCTTGCTCTTTCTCGCACCTCGAGTTCTAACACCCAAGACCTAAGCTCCAACGCCCAGATCCTCCAATATGTCTGGATCCAACGCAAAAGGCCAGTGGGTGGCCTCCTCGATCCAAGAGGAGGACATTACGAAGCTTAGGGAGGTCGGATACCTGACCGCCGATATCCATCACAGGCTTCCTGCTCCAGGGCAGGTTATCCCTACACCGGAGCCCAATGAGAGCGTTGTGTTTGTCCCTCACTTCCTCCAAGGCCTGGGCCTCACCCTCGACCCCTTTCTGAGGGGGCTCATGTTCTACTATGGGTTGTATTTTCATGATCTGGCTCCGGACACTATCCTCCATATCTCGGCGTTCATTATTGTGTGTGAGGCTTTTCTCCATGTCACCCCACACTTCGGCTTATGGCTCAAGACCTTCAATGTGAAGCCGAAGATGATCGAGGGGCGACATGCGGAGTGCGGAGGTGCCATAATAAGCAGGAACGCCGATGCCCCATGGCCAGAGGGTTCTTTCCCGGAAGTATCCGATGTATGGCAACGGAGGTGGTTTTATGTTACGGCTCCCAGAGGCACAAAGTGGGTAGCCGCCCCCGAGTTCCGCTCAGGCCCTCCATCACTGTTGGCATCTTGGACCAACGTAGGACGGAATTGGGGGCCCGCTAGTGATGTATCAATACTGCAGAATCGCATCCAGGAGCTTCTTGAGAGGGACATAAATCTTGTCAGCATAATTCAAGTGATGTTAATCCGACGGATGTTGCCGTGCAAACTTCGGCTTCTCCAGATGTGGGAGTTAAATCCGGAGGGTCCGCAGACAATTAAGCACTTCTTCGGCCTGAAGCTCGAAGGGATGTGTAAATTATTCTTCGGACCACAAGTAAAGTGTCCGGACACCACCGAGGATGCGGGCCTAAGCTGCAATCGCCTAGATGCCCAAGTAAGTAACCTTAAAGCCGGACACTTTGTTTATATTTGTCATAACCATTATTCTAAAGAAAACCTCCGTGGCCAGGAATGGCTCAACAAGGCGGAGAGAATCAGGTGTCCGATGCCACTTCCTAAAGGCTCGCCTGGTCCAACCGTTGCCAAGATGCTTGGCCGGGTGCTCAGCAAAATCCCCTCAGGGAAAGGCGAGGGAAAGGGCAGTGAAGCCGAACTTCACACACTACGCATCCAAACCGGGGGAATCGTTACCTCCCCTGAGGCGGATAGTCGGGAAGGGGAGGCTAAAGCCTCCTCCCCGCGCGGGAGAAAGAGGGCCGCCTCCAAAGACTTGGAGGCGGAGATGCCCAAGCAAGGGAAGAAGGTATCACCAGGGGGCTCTGCCGCGACGGGCACCCTCACCGCGTCATGCCCACCAACAGGCCAGCCCTCCACCAAGATGTAAGCTAATCTTTAATTCGAAGGTACGGTGTTTCTCCGAGATCCATAACCAGGACTTCGTCTTTTGCAGTCCGGCTAGCAGCTCTTCTCAACAGAGTTCGTCTTCGGGGGATCTTCCTCCGGAGATGATGGAGAGTTAGACCCCACCCACCTCTCCGCCTCATGATGCAGGCGACACTGAGGTGTCGTCACGGAGGAGTCCGGGTCTGCCAAAGCCGGAAGCTAATACGTCAGTCGCCCTGAGCCCAGAGCGGTTGGCTCCCACGGGGGACGATGAGAAGGGTCCAGCACAGTTTGATGTCCGGCCGGACGTACTGACAGGTCTTCTGGAGCGAGCCGCGCTCTCGGAGGAGCACCGCTTAGTAATGAGCACGGTGCTCACGAAGATTTCATCCGCTACAAGCGGTTTGAATGAGGCATTTACGAGCCTGCTCAAAGGCTTTGAGGTATGTAGTGAAAAATGCACAATTTTTTGGTTGTGAGGCACGTGCTAGGTGTGCTCCCTATGGATAGTAGCCCCTGAGACTCTGGTTGCCCGCCATAGGCGGCAAACGGGGGATCATATAGTAATGGTTGCGCTGTACATGTGCGCAGGTATCTAAGGATCCGGCAGCCGACCAGTCTGTTGAAGTTGCCGAACTAAGGAGGCAAATCGGATCTATCGATGCCGATATCACGCTGGTGAACAAGCGGCTGGAAGAGTCACAGTGTATGTGCTCTGCTTCTCTTATTATGTTTGTATAGGAAAACACGAGAGGGGCATAATATTAATGCAATGTGTTTGTACTGCAGACGGTGCTGCTGCCGTGGAGGCCCTGAGGGCGGAACTTGCTCAGGACAAGGAACAAGCTCGGGCTAGCAATATGGCTGCCCTAAAGGCGCCCGAAGAATTGAGGGCCGAACAGGCTGCTCATCGCCAAAGCGAGGAAAAGATAGCCGAAATGGCTGTGGAGTTGAAAAATGCCGCCGACCGGTATGTACTCCTTGAAAAGGAGTGTAAAGCTAGTTCGGCCGAGCTGGAAAAGGCACTTAATGCCACCAAAGAGATGCAGACCGAGATCCGGGGTATGCGAGAGGAGCTCCAACAGGCCAACAAAATCGTGGCTGGGGGCTCCTACTTACTGCGGACGAAGTTTTTGAATCCGAAGTATGCTCCCCAGGCTGGACGCTGGAGTCCTGCAGATGCATATGCGAATTTGGCGAATATTACAGCTGACGCTGCCAAGTTCTTCGAGGATCAAGGTGATAAGGAAGTGGAGAAGCTTTTCTGGTCGCAATTCAATGCTCCCACTCGCCCGCTGCAGTTAAATGAGAAGGTGGCTGCTGTGGCGGAGCTTCACAGGCTGTCCGGGCTTGCAATGTGGTCTGTAATAAACCATATTTGGCCGAAGGGGCCTAAGCCGGACAATTACTTTGGTTTGGTGCAATAATTTCTTGGGGCCGTGTCTCGGATCGACGCCATGAGGATGTCGGCGTGCATAGAGGGTGCACAATTGGCTCTTGCCCGCGTTAAAGCCTACTGGACGGATATGGAGGCAACCAATATAGCGACCCAGGATCCGGCGGGAGGCTAATATCCAGCCGAGCACTACTTGGCGCAGGTCACAGAAGGTGCCCGCCTAATAGAGGCGCAGTGCTCGAAGAATGTTTTGTTTGAGTGATAAGTCGAATAATTGTAAAAACAATGTGCATTTTGATTATGAGAAAATACGATTGTGTCCCATGTGCGGCCGTTTATATATATATATATATATATATATATATATATATATAAGTAATCCAAAAGTTAGCAGTCGTTGGCTTCAGCCCCCACGCTTATAATGCGGGGGTGTTCGCGAAAAATATGCTTAATCACACTTGATCCAACGTCTTGGTCCATTAAGGAGGTGATCGCACGTCGAACTAGGCAACCGAACTATATAGCTGTAACACTTTCGCTTAGCCATGGGAGTCTAACGGTGGGGCTACTATGTAGCCCCTAGTACCTTCGCGTGCATCCGAATACGGGCGCATATGTACATGGCCGGGAAACGGCCCTTCGTTAATGCGGAGGAATCCTAAAGATTCTGGTGGGTCTTCGAGTGGTTGAACAATCTCTCGCTGTATCATGACAGTCAGTTTTCGGCTTTCTCTACTGAGGTGCTCATCCGGAATAACCAGGGCACAATCGCAGTAGTTCTCCTTTGGCCACTGTCGGTGTCAAAACCGGCGGATCTCGGGTAGGGGGTCCCAAGCAGTGCGTCTTAGGATCAATGGTAATAGAAGGCAACGAACACAATGTTTACCCAGGTTCGGGCCCGCTCGGTGGAGGTAAAACCCTACTCCTGCTTGATTAATATTGATGATATGGGTAGTACAAGAGTTGATCTACCACGAGATCAGAGAGGCTAAACCCTAGAAGCTAGCCTATGGTATGATTGTTGTTGTATATGTCTATCGACTAGCCTGGCCCCGGTTTATATAATGCACCAGAGGCCTAGGATAACAAGAGTCCTAGCCGAATACGTCGGTGGGGGAGGAGTCCTTGTCTTGATCGCCAAGTCTTGTGGATTCTTCCTTGTATGCGGCAGCTGTCCGGACTGGCCCATGAGTATACGGCCATGGGGGTCCTCGGCCCAATCTAACAGATCGGGAGATGACGTGGTGAGTACCCCCTAGTCCAGGACACCGTCAGCCGCCTTAGACGATAATAACGGAACGTAAGGCGGCAAACCCAGGAGCCGGGCAAACCCAACATTTGACCAAAGACATGATTCGGAGCTGATGCATATAAGGCCAAACTCGTGACGCCGGACACTCTCGAAGGTATTCGGTCTTTGTGAAAGAAAATAGGCTGAAGAAAGCCTATTACAAACCCTATATTTCCAGGTACGTGCGTTTAATCTGTCGTGGCGAAATGCCAATAATGGCAGTATCCTCTGTGGGTATGGAACCCATGGGATGGTTAAACAACAAGAGGCAGTAGATAAGGTTTACACAGGGGCTTAATCTAAAAAGAAACCTGTTGAACGGGGCCCTGCTGCACGTCTGCGCCTTTGTCTCAGTTGTGTCGTATCCTGGAAGGGTATCGCGCGAACGTTGTCTGTGGAAAAAAGAAAACTCGTAGGAGAGTACAACGTAAGTATGCGATGGCTAATAAAAGTGTAAGATGTTGGCCTGCCAATAAGGTTGAGCCAAGTGTGGGGCTGTATTAAATATTTATAGCCCCTGGTGTCCGCTATGGGATTACATATACGGTGCCTTGGTTCAATTTTATCCGAGCTACCGGACTCGTCTAACCGTGTCTGTGGTCTTAATGACCAGTCATGTTTTTGATATTGGAGGCCGCTTATAGTCTGGCCACAAGGGCTGTCGCGTGTTCCTTTGCGCGTGAAGAGCGCTCTGTGATTCCATTAACGGTGATGACGCCACGTGGACCGGGCATCTTGAGTTTAAGGTAGCCGTAGTGCGGCAATGCGTTGAAGCGGGCAAAGGCCATTCTTCCAAGCAATGCATGATAGTCGCTTTGGAAGGGTGCGATGGTGAAGAGTAGTTCTTTGCTTCTAGAGTTGCCTGGGGAGCCGAATGTTACTTCCAGCATGACAGAGCCCCTGACGTGGGCTTCAACGCCTTGTATCACCCCTTCAAAGGTGGTGTTGCTTTGGCTAATTCTGGATCGGTTTATCCCCATTCTGCGGACCGTGTCCTTGTATATTAAATTGAGGCTACTGCCGCCATCCATGAGGACACGGGTGAGACGGTATCCGTCGATTATTGGGTCAAGCACCAAGGCCTCTAATCCTCCGCGCCGAATACTAGTTCGGCCGTCCATTTGATCGAAGGTGATCGGATGAGACATCCAGTAGTCAGATGTGGGTACGATGGGCTCTATATCATGCGCGTCTCTGGGCGTGCATTCATGCCTTCTCGTGAATGTGTGAGTTGTGTGTATCATGTTTACTGTTTTAACCTCTGGCGGGAATTTTTTCTGTCCCCCAGTGTTCGGCTGGCGAGGTTCTTCCTCGTCTTCGCTTGGTGTGTCCCTCCCCTTGTGTTCGGCATTTAATTTGTCAGCCTGCTTGAAGACCCAACACTCTCTATGCGTGTGGTTCGTAGGTTTCTTGGGGGTGCCATGAATTTGGCATAGTCTGTCCAGGACTCTATGCAGACTGGACGGTCCCTCTTTACTGCCTTTCAATGGCTTCTTGTGCTGATCAGGTCGAGAGCCCCTGAATCCGGCATTGACCATTGTGTTGTCCGGGATCTCTTCCTTGTTTTGGCGTTTGTTTTTATTACGCCGTGGCTTCCCGTTGCCATCCCTTATTTTGGATGTGCTGGGGTCGCTGGTGCCTTTACGGGCTAGCCAGCTAACTTTGCCTGCGCAAAAGCGAGTCATAAGGCTTGTTAAGGCTGCCATTGTCCTTGGCTTTTCTTGGCCGAGGTGCCGGGCGAGCCACTCGTCGCGGATGCTGTGTTTGAATGCTGCTAAGGCTTCACCATCCGGACAATCGACAATTTGATTCTTCTTAGTGAGGAATCTGTTCCAAAGCTTGCGGGCGGACTCTCCGGGCTGTTGGATTATGTGAGTTAGATCGTCTGCATCTGGAGGCCGTACATAAGTCCCTTGAAGATTGGCCCTGAAAGCGTCCTCGAGTTCCTCCAACTCCCAATTGAATTTTCGCGGAGGCTTTTCAACCAGTGTTGAGCTGGTCCCTTCAACTTGAGGGGAAGGTATTTGATGGCGTGGAGGTCATCCCCACGAGCCATGTGAATATGCAGGATAAAATCCTCGATCCAGACCCCTGGGTCTGTCATTCCATCGTATGCCTCTATGTTCACAGGTTTAAAACCTTGTGGGAATTCATGGTCTAGTACTTCTTCGGTGAAGCACAGGGGGTGAGCAGCCCCTCTGTATCTGGATGCGCTGTGGCATGCAGCCGGCTGTTGTTGTGTCCGGTGTTTATTCCGAACTGGTATTTGGCTTGTATGAACGTTTTGGTAACCATAAACCCTCACCGGGGTGAGTCCTTTAGATCCGTAGATGGACCTGGCCGCACCGGCTTTCTTATCCAGATGTTCACATAGATCATGCGCGGCATCAGTAGCCATTCGATTGCGGTTGTGAAGTGGTACGTCTGGTTTCCTGGTCGTATTATTCTTTGGTGGAACGGCCTCGTCGTCGAATTCTGGCAGTAGCATGCGTTTTGGGTAGCTCTTTGTATGGCGATCGTCGCCATATCATTCTTCAGTGTCTAGCACTTTATTCCATCTGCGATTGAGCGTTTCCTGTGTGGCTTTGAGCCGTTGCTTCTGCTTCTTTAGAATTCTCGCCGTGGCCATAAGCTTTCTGTGGAGGTTGTCTCGGTCCACGTGTTCTTCCGGAATGATGAATGCATCATCGTCCGGCCTGTGTTCTTTTCCTGGGGAGGTTTGATCAGCTCGTCCCTCCGGATCATTGTGATCGGGAATCTGCTCCGAACTCGGTTCGGCGTGACCTGGCTCGGCCTGCTCCATCGCTGGGTCCATGTGGTCGTTATTGCCTTCGGGGTTTACTGGTATGTCGATCCTTCCTGCGCTCTTGTTGCTATTTTTACTGTTGCTGGACTTTGAGCGGCGTCTGCGCCGCCGTTTTGGCTTTTGCTCGGGTGTTTTATCTTCTAGATGATCGCCGTCGTCCTTCTTGGGTGTATCCACCATGTATATATCGTGTGACGAGGTAGTAGTCTCGCGCCTCAGAGATTCTGAAGCTTCTCCTGCATCGTCGTCCATACCGTCGATGTCTTCGGGGTCGAAGTCAAGCATGTCGGTTAAATCGTTGACCGTGGCAATGAAGTGGGTGGTGGGTGGGCAACGAATTATTTCATCGCCTGCTTCCCACTTAGGCTGGATATAGTTTGGCCCCGAGCCTCCTGACAAAGAGAGAGACTTTAATGAGTTCAGCATGTCGCCAAAGGGCGAGTGCTGGAAGATATCCACAGCGGTAAACTTCATTACCGGAGCCCAACCTGGCTCGACTAGCTCGAGGGTGTGTGGACCGGAACCAACAATCGGGTATGAGTACGGGGGCCGGGGGTTACAGGCTTCCACAGAGGTGAGACCTGTGTTCGGCTCCACCGCCGATGAGTATGCAGCCTGCGGGGCGGGGTCCATCCCTCTGTCCTTAGGCGATGCAGCCTGCTCCGGATTTAGGTCCGGGGCTATGGAAGGGGTGATATTCTGAACATTGTCCGATAGCAGGTCTAGGCCGTGCTCATCGCGACTGTCTGGTGTTCCTGGCGCAGGCCCGAATCCGTCGAAGATCAAGTCTCCGCGAATATCCGCCGTGTAGTTCAAGTTTCCGAACCTGACCTGGTGGCCAGGGGCGTAGCTGTCGATCTGCTCCAGACGACCAAGCGAATTGGCCCGCAGTGCGAAGCCGCCGAACACGAAGATCTGTCCGGGGAGAAAAGTCTTCCCCTGGACCATGTTGCCGATGATTAAAGGCTCCATCAAGCCTTGCAGCAAGGACACAGAGGAACTCTCAATGAAAGCACCAATGTCGGTGTCAAAACCGGCGGATCTCGGGTAGGGGGTCCCGATCTGTGCGTCTTAGGCTGATGGTAATAGGAAGCAAGGGACACAATGTTTACCCAGGTTCTGGCCCTCTCGATGGAGGTAAAACCCTACTTCCTGGTTGATTAATATTAAAGATATGATTAGTACAAGAGTAGATCTACCACGAGAGCGTAGAGGCTAAACCCTAGAAGCTAGCCTATGATGGTATGATTGTAATTGTGACCGGCCTTCTAAGGACCAACCTCTCCGGTTTATATAGACACCGGAGAGGGCTAGGGTTTACACGGAGTCGGTTACAAGGAAGGAAATATAATATCCGAATCACCAAGCTTGTCTTCCACGCAAAGGAGAGTCCCATCCGGACATGGGCCGGAGTCTTGAGTCTTGTATCTTCACGCTCCAATAGTCTGAACGATGTATATAGTCCGGCCGTCCGGATACCCCCCAATCCAGGACTCCCTCACCAGGTGCGATCAAATACTTCATGGAGGTAGTAATGGTTCTTCTTCAGTGAATTGTGTGTAGCAGTCATGTTGTGAAGAATTGAACCAAACTGACGCTTGACCCATTTGTGGTTGCGATCGACCTTCTGATGAGGACTGAGGAGAAGCTCACGATCAGTCATCACCCTTGGAGCTGTGCCTTGAGGATTTTGTTTTGAAGCATTGATGGCAGAGTCATGAGTGGCAGAGTCATCATTTGTGGAGTAGGATGCAGCTTTGCGGAACTGTCCATCCAATGGACGAATGTCTTCATCAATAATAGTGGCCTTGCCTTCTCATCAGCTGAGGAAATAGTCCGCTTAAGGACTTCAATGGGGGGCAGGTAGCTGCCATGGTTAAGAGTATCAGCCTTGTAGTTGATTTAAGACCTTGATCTGATGAATTTCATGATCCAGGGCGCGTAAGGCTTCAATTCAAACGGAGAAAGAGCAACATTTGCCATAGTCCTCATGAAGAAGTCATGGTAGTTTATTGAAATACCATGCATGATATTGAATAGCAGATTCTTCATGATGCCAACAACTTCTTCTGCATTAGAGTCGTGGCCTTTGATAGGACTCAGGGTCTTGGTAAAAATGCGATAGACAGTACGAGGCACATAAGCAATTCCTTCACGAGGAATTTGGTTCTTGGGGCTTGGTCAGACTTCAGCGGCTTCATAAACACTTGCATGAAATAATCAGAGAGCTCAGGTTCATGATAGAGGAGACATGCACCTTCAAAGGGAGGACTAACACGCAGGGCATGAAGCAATTCAGAGGCCGATGCTTTGAAGTGAGTGTTCTCTGTCATCCAGTCTAACACCCAAGAATTTATATCATCATAATTTCTGATGATGTGCAACGTCACGTAGAATTGAAGAATTAGCTCTTCATTCCAATCACATATGTCAGTGCAGAAGTTGAGTAACCCAGCGTCATGAAGAACACCGAGGACTGGTTGAAGCAAGGCAACGATTCCATATCCACATGAGGAATACACTCATGGTCAAAGATCGTGTCCTTATCGAATAGAAGTGAAGACTAGAAGTTCATCTGACTTGTTGTCCAGAAACGCTTCCTTCGAAGACGAGCAGTGTCATATGGGTTATAATCAGTGAAGAATACATGCTCATGAAAGAAGTCATCAGCCTTAAACTTCTACGTCTTTGAGAACAGATTCTTTGGCTTGGGCCGAGGAGTACCATTCACTGTCTTCACTGCCTCAGGAATCGCAGTCTCGGGAGCCGTAGGCTGAGGAATTTTAGTTTCTGCTTCGGTACCAGCCTGGGTCTACTTTTCTTTAGCAGTTTTATCAACAACACTAGTGGCTGGAATTTCTTCAGTCATGGTAAGAAGAGATTCTTGAGGTTCATCAGAGCCCGTGTGAATTTCATCAGTCTGGAATGGGGACTGAGGAATCTGTTGCAGTGGGGTGAACATGGGGGAATTGGGGTGATAACTTTCCCAATAGTCATCATTCAACACTGGAGTGGTGCACCCAATGTCCATGTCTTCTTCTTCTTCATCAATTTCTTCAGCCGTGAACTGAGGCATGGTCGGTGATACCATAGGGGTTGAAGTGACATTGTCCACTTCAATTTCTTCACCCATCTGCTCTGTTGAAGTAGCAGAAGGATCTTCTTCATATGATTCACTTGGAATCACATAATCTTCACCAAAAGGAATGATTTCCTTTGATGGCATACTTGAAAGAGGAACAACATCTATTGGATGTGCAAATGAGCTGGTCAAAATCTTCGCTTTCTTGGGAGCAGAATACTCTGAGGAAGCAAATGCTTTCCTTTTCTTTATTGCAACTCGCTCACCGGCCTTGGTTTTCTTCACTTCTAATGTAGAATGAAGAATAGGACTTGGTGTTGGCGTTGGTGCGGGAGGAGCAGAGGAAATTGGTGCAATTTCTTTAGGCACAACTGATGCAGTTGTCCTGACTTGTTCAGTTTCCTCATGCGCAGCGTCAGATGCTTCAGCTGGCCTGTCTTATTCTTCTGGCGCAACACTAGAGGTTGCCCTGGCAATTTCTCCAGTGGCTGGAATAGCTTCATCAGCCCCGGTGTTTTCAGTTTCATCAGCAGCATGATTTTCATCAGCGATGCTGGCATGTTCTTCAATAGGCTGTGCAGATGCTTTAGCCTGAGGAATTTCAATGTGCGTTGGAGCAGCAACATTTGGTGTAAATCCCTTCGCCATTCTAACGAATCTGACTTTGGCTCCCAACCATTCTGCCTTGTAGGCGTCAAATTCATCACTGAGTTTCTTGATCTCAGATTGCAGAGCGACAAGTTCATCATGCGATAGCGTTAGAACATTGTCCCGCAGAAAGCGTTGTTTCTTGTACTGGGATTTCTTCACAGACCTAGCTTTCTCAAATTTCCATTTTTCTTCGGAAATGAAGGCCATCAACATATGACTTTGACCAGGTGTGAGGTTTAATTCTGGCAAGGGAGTGTTTGGGTCCTTGTGGCAGAGGTCAATGAAGTCCAGAATCTTCTTCGGATCCAGCATGAGTGGCACAACACTGCCCTTGGCTCTAGCGGCCCTTTGCTGTCTGTCTTTGATGATTTCGGCTAATTCTTCATCATCATCTTCGTCATCATCTGACGGCACTTGGAAGGCAACTTGCTTTTTGTGAGGAATTAGTCTGGTGCCTCGTCCAACTGTAGCCTTGGTGTTCAGCAAAGTGTGGCATGTTGAAGACTAAGGAGAAGCTGAAGAACTTGCAGATGCTCCTCGGGAAATTGAGATGCCTGTGGTCCTTTGGCAAGAGGCAACATGCACATGTGCCGAGGACTTTGCTGGAGGAGCTGAAGGTTTTGTAACCCGAGGAACTGGAGCAGCTTGAGGAATAGGTCGTGAGGGCACAAATGAGCTTGGCCGTGAGGGCATTGCTGAGGAATGTGGTTTCCAAGCAGGCTTCTTAGGCATAGCCTTCTTGCTAGTAGAGGCCTCAGTAGCGGCAGCAGCTGAGCCTTCGTTGAATTTCCTCACTGCTTCTTTGACCTGTTTGGCCAACTTGGCTTGCCGCTTGGCCCATTCATCAGCATAGTCCTCACTACGCTTGATGCTAGTGGGATAAGCAATTTTGCCAGGTGCCAACGGAGGTCTTGGGCAAGGAGGGTTTAGAGTGAATTCCTTCATGTACTTTGGCGTGACATATCTGTATTCCCTCCATTCCCGTGCCCATCTTCGTTCAATTTTCTGAATGCGCACCTTGCGCTCATTCTTCGTTTCCTTTCTGTGAGTCGCCTCATCTGGAGTGCAATACCCTGCATAGATGTCATCAGGGATTTCAAAAGCAGTATTCACTTCCAGTTTCTTCCCTCCCTTCTAAGGTCTCTTGCCATCTGCCATTTTCTTCAGCTGAGGATTTTGAACTATTGAGTTCTCTAAAGAAGTATGCAGCTTTTCTTCGAGGAACGTTGCAAATGAGTTAAGTTGATGAGAACCTAGTGATTCAACAACAGACATGTGTACCTGCGAATAGAGTATAGGTGCGAAGAATTTGGAGAGGTCATATGTGTTCTCAGAAGTTTTTGCAAAACGGAACAGGTTTGAGGAAATTGACCAGATATGTCTTGAAGAATTTCACTAAGTGTTCTTTGACTTAGGTTCCAGAGTTGTATGGATTGTGAAATGCACACAATTGAGGAATCTTGAGGAAAAATGTCACTTAGAGAAATAGATCAAGAACAGATGATTGTGTGAGGTGTTTAAAGTGTGGACGTTGAAGAATAAACACCTTTTGAAGATTTTATGGAAATCATCAGAATCAACAAAGGCAATAAAAGTAACTTTTAATTACCCTTGACGAAGAACACGATGAACTGGGAGTGTTAGACTAGAAGTCCATCAGTCCAGATCTTCCATGCCCTAACTTGGCAGAGGAAGACAACTACGGCGGCGACGGAGAGTAGATATCCACGGCCGGCACGAGTACGACGATGACGAGGTTGAGGAAGTGAAGCTCTTCCTCACCGGCGACGATGAAAGTAGCGGCGGCGCTAGGGCTTGAGAGCTCGAGCGAGGGGAGTGAGTTCGAGCAGGGTAAATGCAGTCTGAGGAGGGTGAGGGGTATTTATAGCCGAGGCGAAAAAACACTCGCCCAAGGAAAATGGATGAATGTGCCCCTGAACCTTCTTATCCTAGCGACATGTGTCACCCACGTACACTGTGGTGGAGATCATGTGAGATCGCGGGTGAAAAGATAAATCTTATCGTGGGATGTGGAACGGTTTGAGCAGCAAAAGCCGAAAATTCAGATAAGAAAATTTTAATGTTTCGTTCGCAAATTCTTCAGCTGAAAGGACACAATGAAGATTTTTAACGGGTTTCAAATAGAACGCACATGAAGAATTTGTGAACAGACTGGGTTGAGTTTAGCATAGAGGGGAAAAGGGTCCGATCAAATTCACTTAGCAGAAAAAGCAACTTCAAGAATTAACAATAAGTGAATGATGTAAAGGACATAGAAACTCAAGTATATATATATATATATATATATATATATATATATATATATATATATATATATATATATATATATATATATATATATAGTCAATGAAGAACAACAACGGAAAGAGTGAAGACAATGCAAAGTTGAAGAAATTGAACAACTGAGGAATTTCAAAAATGAAGAAAAACTCAAATTGAAAATTTTCAACTTTGGTTGGTGGCGTAACCCACCGTATAAGAATGATGATTTCAGATACCGCGTACAATTGTCGTAGGGTTTTGAGAATCAAATCTTCATTAATTTTTTCACACTTAGAGGGTTAGTCTTCATTGATTGAAGAAAAACATTACTTCATGTGTTGCACATATAAGTAATCAAATTTGCATAAGTGTTAAGATGTGTGTCCTTTTCAAAGAACATTCGAAGATTCTAAGATATTTAGCTCACACCGCAACTTGCTAAATCTCTTCTCATCCAAGGGATTTGTGAAGATATCGGCCAGCTAGTCTTCAGTATTTGCATGGTCGATGGAGATGTCGCCCTTCAACACATGGTCAAGAAGAAAATGATGATGAATCTGGATGTGCTTTGTCTTCGAATGCTGAATTGGGTTGTGAGCAATCTTGATAGCACTCTCATTGTCGTAGTAGAGTGGCACATTCTTCACATTGATTCCATAGTCCTTAAGGGTTTGCTTCATTCATAGCAATTGAGCACAACATGATCCAGTAGCAATATACTCATCTTCAGCAGTAGAGAGTGATACACAGTTCTGCTTCTTCGAGGACCAACATACCAAGGATCGTCCGAGGAAATGACATGTGCCTGATGTTGACTTGCGGTCCATCCGGTCACCAGCATAGTCAGAGTTAGAATATCCAATGAGATCAAAGGAAGAGCCCTTGGGATACTATAATCCAAGTGTTGGAGTGTGACTAGATATCAAAGAATATGCTTCATAGCCTTATGGTGTGATTCCTTCGGTGTAGCTTGAAATCGGACACACATGCAAACGCTAAGCATAATATCTGGCCTAGATGCACATAGGTACAATAAAGAGCCAATCATGGAGCTACCTTTTGATTGAAGTCTTTACCATTTTCATCGGTGCATAGATGGCCATTTGTGGGCATAGGGATTTTGACGCCTTTGCAATCTTGCATGCCGAATTTCCTCAACACATCCTTGAGGTATTTCTCCTGAGATATGAATATGCCATTATGTTGTTGAAAAATTTGAAGACCTAAGAAGAATTTCAACTCTTCCATCATAGACATTTGATATTCCTCACTCATCATATAGGCAAATTCATCACTGTAACGTTGGTTAGTACAGCCAAAGATAATATCATCAACATATATTTGGCACACGAATAATTCACCATCATATGCTTTGGTGAAAAGAGTTGGGTCAAGTGAACCGGGTTTGAAGCCTTTCTTCATGAGGAATTCCTTCATTGTGTCATACCACGCCCGAGGTGCTTGCTTGAGGCCATAGAGGGCCTTGTTGAGTCTGTAGACGTGATCTGGAAATTTTGGATACTCAAAACCTGGTGGTTGAGGAACATATATTTCTTCCTCAAGCTTACCATTGAGGAATGCACTTTTCACATCCATTTGATGTAAGATGATATTATGATGGTTAGCGTAAGCAAGCAATATGCGAATAGCTTCAAGTCTAGCAACAGGTGCAAAAGTTTCATCAAAATCAATTCCTTCAACCTGTGTGTAGCCTGAAGCTACAAGTAAAGCCTTATTCCTCAACACAAGGCCATTTTCATCTTGTTTGTTGCGGTAGATCCATTTGGTACCAATGATGTTGTGCTTGCGTGGGTCTGGTTGCTTGAGAAGCTCCCACGCATTATTGTGCTCGAATTGATGCAATTGATTTTGCATGGCTTGAATCCACTCAGATTTCATGAATGCTTCATCAACTTTAGTGGGCTTTGTGATAGACAAGTGTGAAGCTTTTGAGCGCGTGAGAGGACTTGGTGCGTTGATGTCACTTATGATTTTCTTGATCTGCACTTCGTTTGCAATGCGAGGATGTGCAGGTTGACGACTTTGCTTAGTCCCAGCAATTTCTTCAGGACCATTTTCTTCAGTAGCACCAGTGTGATTTTCTTCACTATTCGGAATGACTTCTTCAGCAGATTCTTCGATAGGGATGATATCCTCAGTAGCTTTGAGCTTGACGGATTCCTCAGGTGACATTTCATCTAGCACAGGAGGTAGGTGCTCTCTTTGCGAGCCATTAGTTTCATCGAACCGCACATCTACAGTTTCAACAATCTTGTGAGGATTGATGTTAAAGACTCTGTAGGTGTGTGAGTCCTTTCCGTAACCAAGCATAAAACCCTCATGTGCTTTCGGTGCAAATTTAGAGTGATGGAGAGGATCTCTAATCCAGCATTTAGCACCGAAGACTTTGAAATAACTTACATTGGGTTTCTTGTCAGTGAGGAGTTCATATGAGGTCTTTTTGAAGAATATACTCTATTGATGATGTGGCATGCAGTATCAATAGCTTCAGGCCAAAAGCGTTGTGGTGTCTTGTATTCATCAAGTATGGTGCGAGCCATCTCAACAAGAGTTCTGTTCTCGCGCTCCACGACGCCATTCTGCTAAGGAGTATAGGGAGCAGATAACTCACGAGTAATACCAAGTATATCAAGATATTCATCGAGACCAGTGTTCTTGAACTCAGTTCCATTATCCCTCCTGATATGCTTGATCTTCATGCCGAAGTTAGTAGAAGCTCTTCAGGAAAATTGTCTGAAGACTTACTGCACTTCATTTTTGTAAGTGATGATATGCACCCATGTATAACGAGAATAATCATCAACTATGGAAAATCCATATAATGATGCAGAACTAGAGAATGTGGCATAATGAGTTGGGCCAAAGAGATCCATATGAAGTAATTCAAAGAGACGGGAAGTGGTCATGATAGTCTTCGAGGGATACTTGGCTCTAGTGATCTTTCTAGCCTCACAAGACCCACAAGGATGATCTTTGAGGAATTTGACACCCTTGATGCCAATGACATGCTTCTTCTTCGCGAGTGTATGCAAGTTCCTCATCCCAACATGACCAAGTCGTCGATGCCATAGCCAGCATTCTGAAGCTTTTGCAAGTAGACATGTGGCAGGCTGTGGTCCTGCAGAGAAATCAACAATATACAAGTCTCCTTTCCTAAAGCCTTCGAAGACTTTGGAATTTTCAGATTCCATTAGCACAATGCAACAATATTTGCCAAAGACGACAACCATATCAAGATCACAAAGCATTGAGACAGACATGAGGTTGAATCCTAAGGACTCGACAAGCATGACTTTGTCCATGTGTCTATCCTTTGAGATCGCAACCTTACCTAGACCCAATACCTTGCTTTTGCCTTTGTCAGCGTAGGTGATATGCTTCAGACGTGATGGAGACAAATCAATGTCCATCAATAAGTTCCTATCACCGGTCATGTGATTTGTACATCCACTGTTGAGGACCCACTCAGTAGCTTTAGGTTTTTCATCCTGCAGATGAATTAGTGCAACTTACGAACCCATATGCTTCATCAGTGAAGAATATGATATCGATTTCATCAACAGTAACAGATATAGCAATATGAGGATGAGAGAAATGAGTGATTCATTTCTTCATGATTACCTTGCGTCCATTCAAGCACATTCAGGTCTCCAGCAAATTCTTCAGACGATTAAGTTCGTTTGGAGACCTGACCCTGCATAAGAGAATAGTTCTTTTTCTTCACCACCCACATCTGGAGGGGTGGCAAAGAGTTCATCATTCTGCGAGCTCCATAAGAAAAAGATGGCATTGAAGCCAGTGCACCTCGTTTCACAGAAGAGTGGTTAGGATAAGCATATGAATAAGCAGAGAAATTCTTCGAGGACTTATGAACATAATGGTTTGAAGAATAATGCACATATTCATAGCCTTTAGACTTTCCCTGCGAAACAGAAGGGTTAGCACGATGATGTTCATATGAGGATTTTGATCCACCTGAGGAATTTGATCTAGATGAACAATTTGGTCCATAGGAAGAATTTGATCTGGGGTTCCTTTTCTTCATAGGTGGTGTCATGAAGACATTCACCTGAAGATTTTGAAGGCACCTTTTGGGAACCCATATTTTCTTCATATGGGGACTGTTCCTACAGTTAGTCCCAACATATTGAGCAAATACTTCACCATTCTGATTCTTGAACAATCTATAGTTGGAGTCAAATGACTCATCAGAGGAATATGAAGAATCACAAGTAAAGCCAGATAGAGTGCATGGATCTATAGGAGGTCCTTTCGTAGCAACCCATGAGGTTTTGGGATACTGCTCAGGTTTCCAGTAGGTCCCATCAACATTGAGTTTCCTCTCAAAGGCAATACCCTCTTTCCTAGGGTTCATGTTCAAGATATGCTTTTTGAGAACATCACAAAGAGTCTGATGCCCTTTGAGGCTTTTGTATACGCCTATCACATACAATTCCTTCAGGCCTGCATTGTCATCAGTGATACATGTGGTATCCTCAAATGAGGAATTTGTGACCACAAAGACAGATGAAGAATTTGCAGCAATAGAAGCATTTGAACATTAAGGTGAAGAATTAGCAGATTCACGCTCAATGCATTTCAGACATGGTGGAATAAATTCTTTCTGAGCGGAACTGATCTGTTAAGCAAGCAATGAATCGTTTTCCTTCTGAAGATCTTCATAACTCACTTTTAACTTCTCAAGATCTTGATTTCTCTGAAGAAATTCATAAAAAAGCTTCTCATGATTTGTTAAGAGAGTGTTATGATGATTTTGAAGGTTGTTAAACCTAGACTGAAGCCTCTGAAGACTATCAGTCAAGGCCTTAGTTCGATTCAATTCCTCACCCAACATATCAATCGCTTTCATCAAGCATGTTTTGAACTTTTTCAAGAGCTCTTTGTTGTTTAATGGAAAGGGAAGCAAGTTTAGTGTAGTTGGATCCAAATTCATGACCCGATTCATCATCACTAGACTCAGATAGGTAGCACTCAGTTACCTTGGCATCCTTTGCCATAAGGCATGCTGCAGTGGATGATGATTCTGGGGCGAAAGTCATCTCCTTGAGAGATTCCTTGAAATCCTCAAATCAAGGATCATGACGAGTGCGATGGCCTTCATATAACTCAGAGAGTCGGTCCCAGATAAGCTTCGCATGGTTGAGATGCATGATGTTCTTGAACTGATTTTGGGACAAACAGGAGTAGATGATATCCTTCGCCATGAGGTTGAGTAGAGTGTACTTGCGAATATCATCAGCCTCCGCCATCTTGCATAGATCGGTAAGACCAATCTCAGTGATGGTCCACAGTTCGCTGTTCATCGCCATGAGTCGCTTCTTCATCATGGCCTTCCACTTGGGATACTCATGACCGACAAAGATGGGGCATGTCACTTTCTTCATTCCCGTAGTCGACGTAACTAAAACTCAAGGTGGTTAAACCAAAATCACACAGAACAAGGGAGGACCTTGCTCTAATACCAATTGAAAGTGCGTTAAGTCGACTAGAGGGGGGGATGAATAGGCGATTTTTATAAATTCGTCACTGAGGAATTTTAGGGTGAGGAAATTCCTAAGTCACGAACAATTAACAGCGAAATAAGTACTCAAGTATAAGCATAACAGAGTAACAGCATAATCATCATGATGATATGAAAAACAAACACAAAGCATAAGTAGCGTAAACACATGATAAGCAGGTTGAAGACAGTGTGACTGGAGAAATTGGATTGAGGAAATAGAGAAAGTCTTCAATCAAAGTCTTCAAACAGTAATGATCAGGTTCATCAACACATGAATGAGGAAATGAAAGGGTTGAAGAAATAGAACCAGTAGGCTTGGTGAAGACAATGATTTGGTAGACCAGTTCCAACTGCTGTGACAGTCGTACGTCTGGTTGGAGCGGCTGAGTATTTAAACTCGAGGACACACAGTCCTCACCGTATTATCCTGGAGCTAAGGTCACACAGACCTCGCCCAACACTCGTGGTAAGTCTTCACATGTGACTTCCAAACCTTCACAGACTTGGTCACTCGGCAATCCACAATTCCTCTTGGATGCTCAGACCATGACGCCTAACCGTCTGGAGGATACACAGTCCTCAAAGGTAACAAGCATCGGTTCCACATAGGAACAATCTCTTCAGTGATGCTCAATCACTTTGGGTTTGTAGGTGTTTGGGTTTGGGTTTTGGGTTTTCCTCACTTGATGATTTTTGCTCAAAGTCCTCGGAGGATGGGATGCTCTAAATTGACAAGTGTTAGTTTCTCTCGGAGCAGCCAACCAGCTAGTGGTTAAAGGGGAGGCTATTTATAGCCTAGGGAGTAGTCCGTCATGATAAGACATAAATGCCCTTCAATGATATGACTGTTAGGTGGTAGAATATTCTGGACAGCTGGCGCATGGCACAAAAATGGTCGGATTTGAGGTATCAAATTCCTTAGGGCTATCATGTTCCTCACTGTGTAGGAAATCTGCCCTGGCGAATTCCTAACTCCTCAGTGAGAACAAATTCCTCAGAGACCAGAAGATCTTCGTCTCTGTCACTGAAGAAATTGACTGAACTGATATGAGATTTTCAATGGCTTCACCCGAAAGGATTGGGTAGGTGTAGGATTTTGAGATGAGCATCACTTGGAAATCAGTTTCCTTAGTATTACCTCGACCCCCTTTAACAGTGCGGTGTTTCCTATTACTCAAAAAAGAGAAAATGAAACTACGAAAACAAAAGTCTCCACGCTTCATAATCCTCGCATGAATATCCAAGTCTTCAAGGTCACATCAATTTCTTCACTTTCAAAGTCTTCAGGAGAACCAAAGTCTTCAGCTGAAGACATTCATTTTTAGGGATCGACTTTCACTATAAATATCAAACTTCTCATCGACTTATAGAGTCTGTGTACACTCACAAACATATCAGTCCCTTAACCTGTAAGTCTTTAATACACCAAAATCACTAAGTGGCACTAGATGCACTTATAATGTTGTTATTCATGATATTTTCAAAGCTCAAAATTTATACAATATTATTCCATGACTAAATAACATCCAATAGAAATGAAACCATGTTGTATTATAATCTTCAACAAGAACATCCAACGCTATCATTTTCTACCTTACGTTGTACAGGAACAAATGACATGAAAAATAATATATATATTTTTGTTCATAATAAAATTACATAGCAGCGCACGATGCACCCAAACCATCGTGATAGATGTGTTTTTTAATAATATTTAAGTGACTCATTTAAAAAGAATAAAAAATGCAATGCAAACTGACATTTGGTACAACAAATGTCCTCAAGAGCATAACGAACCAATCACATATTGTAATAAGATACAATCTGAACGAAATATTATACTAAATAAACAAACATGACAATCAACAATAAGGAGACAACACTGTAAAATGATTACAATGTTTGATTACCAATTGGACAATGGATACCATTGAAGATGGAGACGAAGACAATGATGGAGATAATGCTTCCTATGTTTCCTTGGTGTTGATAATACATAGACAAGTTTTCTTAGTGGAGTTGGTGGAATCGGAAAATCTAGCCCCTCCGGGTGAAGGAATGCCTTTATGTTTTTTCGCCCTGATAAAATCGATCAAAATTTTTATTAGGATTGCAAGGGCAAGACATACACATGTTAGAAAGGGCGTCCAAGAGGGGCCACCAGGTGCTCGAGTAGCGTACCCCATGGCTAGGCGATTCATCGGGATTGTGCTTGCACTTTGAGCTTTAGTCCGAGGTTCCATTCTGTCTGCCGCTTCATTATCTAATAATAAAGGACGATGCATTTCTTCGATTTTTTGTCTATCCACCTACCCAAAGCTGCCCATAAAATTGAAGTAAATTACCCACCCTAACCCCCATAAGTGAAAAAAACTCTTCGTTAACTATTTCTATTTTTTGGCCTGTCATCGAAACTGCCCCTAAACCGTCACCCGTAAGTGAAAAACTCTTCATTAATTGTTTCACGGAATCTTCTTCTGTCATCGAAACTGCCACTAAAATTGAAGTAAATTACCTACCCTGTCACATGTAAAAGTGAAAAAACGTGTGTTCCTCTGAACTATTCGTACATCATAGGGCCCTCCAGTTTTCCATTTATCGTAAGACTGGCATTTTCTTTCCTTCTCATACATGCATCAAGGATGTACTTAAAGAAAATACACGCATCAAGGATCAAGTCCAACCTCGATCCATCGTGAGCATGTTAGAATGCGCGTGTCTTATGTCTGCATGCGCGCCGGTTGGTGCACAAATATTCAAATACGTGTATGCATGGATGTGAATATTTGAAACTTGATTTCAACACCATGATTTTACTATCCAGTTGCAATGTACGGGCCCTTTTGCTAGTATATACCAATACAAAGACAGTCAAAGGGGCAGATAATTAATCTTGACCTTAAAACCATGTCAATCCAACGAACTAAATTGCTTCAATGATGAGTGCTAAACATGTTTAGCATGTAATTATTATCATACCAAATATTAACGTCTTGCTCAACACCTAAATATGTAATTGATATCCTATGTAATATCGATATGCAATGAATTTTTTCTTAATACCAACGTGCATTGCATGTATGCTTTTACTAGTGATTCTTAGCAAGACACACTAATGGATAAAGCAATGGTTATATTTTCTAAAAAAAAGTAGAAATTCAAGTGGCTTGGGCTCCTATGATCGCCTACGGATGTTAAAATTTTGAAAATGATAAATAAAAATGTAATGTTTTTGTTAATGAACATGTTTGTGCCTTCCGTGAAAGAATTTTCTCTTCGGTTTGTGGTGGTTTAAGAATAAAATTCGGTGCGTAAGAAAGGCCTCCCTAAATAGAAACTGTACTAATACACTCGATGTCTTCCATGCTCCTTGTAAATAAAAGTGTCATTATTCAGTATTTGCACTTGTTATGGGGACAGGATAACAGAATGTGCACTTCATCGTACCTTTGTGGCTACTGTGCATTCCGCCACAGCAATGTTGGGCGCCCTTGCGACTCAAGAGCACTAGTAGTGATGGTCAAGCTTGGAATTCCAAAGGTAGCAAGGAAAGCATGCCCAACGGTTCTTCTCGGGGTCTATTTTACTCACGGAAAATCCGTAGCCACTGGACTAACAAAAAGCTGGAGAAAACATAGAGACCACAAACTAGAATGAACTGCTTTTGACGGGAAGAATGGGCCTCGTACCCGCCCACTACCGGAGAAATTGTGGTCTACCGTGGCTCCGAAACTTTGAGACGAGCTAGATTAGGCCAACTCCACCGCACGACCCCAAACGGACGTTTGGTTTGGCTGAATTTTGTCCCTTTGGGACGCCGATGGGTTCGCCCGTGTCCGGCCTTTTCTGTTGGGTCGTGCGTGCGCCCACCGTGCGGCCGCACCTCAAATCACGTCCGTGTCAGAACATGATTTTAAAAAAAGAAAACATAAATAAAATGACTAAATAAATAAATAAACATAGTTTAATAAACATAAAACTTAGTTAGGGGGGTCACGGCCACAAAACGGCCCAGTTTCACGTCCGAGTGACATTAATAATTAAACATAAAAAAGAAAAGAAAAACGGCCGCCGCCCGCGCGCTTCTGCCCGTGCCTGTCGATGCCGTCGCCGTCGCCGTCTTTAGTGGCCGCCGGTGTCGTCGTCGTCGCTGACGAGGTCGACGTAGGCCGGCGGCGTCTAGAGGTGCGCCGGCGGTGCGTGGTAGACGGGGGCGGGCTGGACGGCGGGAGGTGCCTGCACCACCTCCTCCCGTGGCGACGCCTCTCGCTTCGGTGACCGCGCCGGAGTGGCGCACCAGTTCACGCTCATGCCGGCGGCCATCTCCGAAGCAGTGCAGGACCAGCCTCACCCCTGGCCCAGCAGACCCGGGTGAAACGCGGCCACCGGCTCCTCCTCCATCTCCGGCTCCGCGGCCACCATCTCCAACTCGGGGATGGCTACCTCGCCGGTGGCGGAGCGGGCCATCATCTCCTCGAGGCCTTCCCATTGGCGCTCATCATGCGTGCGCATGGAGTCCTCCATGACACGCGCCATGAGACGGGCCTCCTCCTCAGCTGTCATGCGAGGAGGTGGTGGTGGCGATGGAGATGGCGACGGCGACGGCGTGGGCGTGAGGACGCGCACCCGCCAACGCCCGCGCTCCTGGGGAGCAACCGCTCGGCGCTCTGGGCGTGGCCGTCATGGCCCTGTCGATGTGTCGGCCCAGAAGGACGCCCGCCGCGTGTCGTGCTAATCACGGAACCAAGTGTCCCACAATGGCGAGTCGGGGCGTACCTTTCGTCGTAGTAGAGGTCGTCCGGGAGGAGGCGGCGGCGGCGCTCGATCTTCTCGCGGCGCGCACGGCCGGTCACCGGGACCGGCGGGATCGGCACACGGTCGACCGATAGGTGTCAGTTGTTGGGGAGGTGGGCGTCGCTCCAGGGGAGCGGCGTCCTCGTCTCCCAGTAACGGTGGCACACACTAGCGCGAATGTAGTGTCGGTCGCGCTGGCCGGTGGATGCGGGGGCGATGGAGAACGCTGGCGGCGAGGGGGGCTGGCGTGGTAGAGATGCGGGCTCCTCCTTCACGGAGCCGGCACGGTGCCCCGACGAGGAGCCGGCCTCGCGGTCGTGCTTCCCCTTGCGGCCTTGGTTCCAGAAGCCCATGGCATCGAGGTTGCCGGCCGGCGAGCTCGAGGACGAGAGAGGGCCAGGGTTTGGCGCTGTCGGATTTCGAGGAGGTCGTGGGATGGAGTGGGGCATTATGGACGACGACCGGTCCACGGGTTGCCCATTTAAGAAGGACGGGAACCTTTCACTGGGCCGATGAAAGGTGGGGCCGGCCGCCCGTGCGCATTTATGTTGGCGGGTGGGAGGTAGGTGGCCACCCTGCCACGCGGCCAGACACAGACGAGCGGCGCGTCCATTCGGTATCCGCGGCGCCCCAAACCCGGAGCAACTTTGCTCTCCAAATGGGTTGGCTCGGACACAAAACGGACCAGATGGGTCCGGACCGTCGCGCGCTGGGCCTCCCCTTTTGTTCATTTTACCCCAAACAGTTGATGCCGGACAGGATAGGGTCGCGCGTTGGAGTTGGCCTTAGCCCGCGTGCACCGCGTCCGTGCGCTGCACCCAGGGGCGGAGCTACAGGGTGGCCAGGGTGGGCCGCGGCCCACCCTGGAATTTTGGATCGTGCTGTATACCTATGGATCTTTAACCGGGCCAGAGAAAAAAAATAGCCCAATAACACTTACCTATTGACGCAGGGACGAACGCAACCAGGCCCTCGTCCACATCGAGGAGAACCAGCCGCGGAGCCACCTCATCCCGACGCCCTGGGACAGCCGTGCCCTGCCGGCCTGCCCCCTGCCTCGCCATTGCCGGTCGCCGCCTCCGTTCGCCACTCCTCCCTCATGTGGTCCTGCGTTTCCCTCCTGTGATACCGAGGCTC
>NC_041393.1:642907149-642909858 GCF_002162155.2 Triticum dicoccoides
ACGCCGCCGCGGGTTGCGGCTCTGCCACTGGCCGCCGTGGTGCCGCCCAGTCGCATCCTAGCCTTTCTAGGCTTCCAGCACAGCCGGTGGTCGCCCCCGATTTGACGTATCCACCTCGGAGGTCACCAACTGCATTCATTCCCAAATTTTAATTTAGTGTTTCATTTTTAATTTAGGATTTTACCAGTACATGAACAAATTAACGTTGCACATCATTTTGTGTTAAATTGTGTCATTGTAATTGGTAGAAATGAAATTATTATTGCGGAATATTGAAGAATGAAGAGGACATGGGATGCAGCCAAAAAAATGAAGAGGACAATGGACACTGCTTCTGTTTTTCATAGTGCTTTCAAGATAGGAAGAAGAATCCGCAGGTTGTGGCCCAAGAGGAAAACCGAATAACTTTTTAAGGTATGTACTATGGTCCATGTAGTATGTACTATGTAGGATTTTTTATGCAAAACTGAGATTTAATTGAGAATATTTGTGTGTTTGTAAGACCACGTTGATCCATTTCTATGTGGTATTGCTAATTAGTTAGAATGTTCACATGTCATATTGCTTATCAACAAAATAAAATCTAGGGTGGACCACCCTGTTGTTAAATGCTAGCTCCGCCACTGGCTGCACCCACGATCGATATCTCGGCCGGTGCTGCGGGCGCCGTGGTTCGCGCTGGACCGCGCCCACGGAGCGGCGCGCGTTGGGGGCAGGCCGAGTGTCCGACACGCACGCACTGAACGAGAGGACGAGTGGCGAGCCGAGGGTTCAAAAAGGGCGGCTGCTTCCGTACGGTACGTAACGTACGTCCCCTCCGTGCCAACGCATACATGATCCCGAGCGATAGGACGACAAATACAAGAGGGAACCTACTCAGACCTCGTTTAAAAGATGTAGATACGTATATCCCGGTGGTGCATAGAGTGTCGGCCACAGAGTAGTTCCGTGGTGCATATGTTTGCTTAGTCAAAAGTGTGAAGTGGATAAATTAGAAGACGGAGACGCTACCGGCCACGAGAGACGGTACGGGGAAAGTGACGACCGCTCGGCAGGTCCGTTTCGTACGTGCTATACATACCTGCCAGTTCTTTTGAACTGATGCAGACACGTGATGACGGGACTGGTGGACTTGCACGTATACGTACTGAGACGCACTGAGGTTTATCCTCTCATTTCCTGTACCTATATAAAACGTCCTCCTTGCCACAATTAATTACTCTACTACTCATGCCGGCGTACGTGTTGATGGGGACCATGGGGTGATTGGGTTTTATCATCGTCGTCTTCTTTACTGAAACCTGACGACGGAGCGACCGATCACCTCATCAGTTGTATCCATGGTGACCTCCATGTGGTGCCATCCGATTCGTCAACGCATATGTATATCGCTTTGCTCTTAAGCAAATCCAAATCTGTTAGTAGTATACAAGTACTAATCTGCTGGAGATTAGAGTATCATTCTTTTGAGCCACCAGTCCTCGGGGCCGGGAATGGATTGGCAAGTTGCCAACCTACTTTGTTAGGTAAACACTCGATGCTTCCTGGCTAGTTCTCAGTGATGGAACCTGCAAAGCAAGCATCGATGTGAATTATAGTTCGTAGGACGTAGACAGCTATAGTTACCAACAAGGAACGAGTAATTCAGAGTTCGATTTTGAAATGACTATGGTTAGAGCAACTCCAACTCGCCGACCCAAATGGACAGCGGTTTTATCTTTTTTTTTTGTTTATCTGGGTCGGCGGCCCGCGCATGGTGCTCGCGACCATTTCATGTCCACGCAAAAATTTGAAAAGGCCCGCGGCCATATTATGGCAGCGGCCATGCCGTCGCCCAAAGGGTTCATGCCGGCACCATGCCAACCTTAAAAAAAACTACCATGCAGGTTATGCTGGCGCACTTGCCATAGCACACAAAAAAAAGCGGAGATTCGACCACGTTATTTCGGCCCTGGTCATGCCAGCACACTTGTCGGCATAAAAAAAGGGATGGCGCTCGCCGCCATGGATCACCCGTCATCGAACTTGAGCATGTCGGCCTGCATCTTCTCGAACCATGGTCTTTTCCTCGGCGACACGGTGTTGAGGTCCACCTTCATGATCTCCACCCCCGTCATCATGCTCGCGAGAGACACTTCTTTCGCCTTGGTCTTTGCATTGGCGGCCTCGATCTCGAGCATCCTGTCTTGCTTCGCCACCTCCATCTCAAGCATCTTGGCTTGCTTCTCCGCGTCCATCTCAAGCCTCCTCCTTTAGATCTCCATGAAGGCGTTTCCTCGCCCCTCCGGATGATGATTCGCCGGCCACCGGCACGATGTTGAGGTCGATGGGCACGCGTGAGGGTGTGGAAGGCGAGCATTCGCTGAAGAGTCGGGAGGCTTGCAGATAGACGTGGAAGCCGGGAATCGGGTGCGTGGCAGACGCGCATGACGACTTTGGCAGCACCATCCGAGGAAATGCGGAAGAGCCGGTGCTAGCCGTGACCACGGCGGCGTTGACGAGGCCGTGCCGGCCAGGGTTTAACCCTAGGTACATCAGGGCCTCCCTCGTCACGGCGGCTACTCGGGCGTTGGTTTCCTCCTGTTGTGTGGCGGAGGTGAGGGCGGCGACGACCACTGCTTCCTCCCTTGCGTCCGCCGCGTACCTCCGGACCTTCCTCTTGGCCGACTCCAAGGCTTGCTCCTCCGGTGTCAGCGCGACCGTCTTCCG
>NC_041393.1:642910123-642970852 GCF_002162155.2 Triticum dicoccoides
GGCTTGCTTTTGCCGGAGGGGGCGGGGTTGAGGCCGAACGAGGCGAGGCTGGCGGCGGCATCAAGGTCGTCGTCCATGTCGCGCGGCCGAGAGCGCGAGCGGGCGGGAGGTTTGGGAAAATTGGAGGGAAATGGTGGTCGCTTTGCCACCGACTAACGGACCAGGGGGAGGAGTAGGCGCGCATCGCGCGCGTTTGCTTCATGTCCGTGCCGACGCAAATGAGGCACAAAATTAAGCTAAAAATGGGTCGGTAGACAGACGAAAAACAGACGTGCGTTTGTTTGGATCGGCGGGTTTGACCGACTTTTCTGTCCACAACGATCCAAACGAATACGCGCGGACAAAATGGGTCGGGGTGCTGGAGTTCCTCTAAGACGAGATATAGGCCCGGGTCTCCCTTTCGTCGCGCCGATCGACCCACTGCATGTACGGTATATAGTATCCGAAACGTGCGTGGTTGCAAATCCATCTCTCCAAGCATGACAAACAATTTCAATTGCTAAAAATCAACCTCATTCTGCAAGTTGCAGCAATAATGCATTGCTATATTCCGCTTCCGCCGTGGCTTGACTGAATTTCGATCGGCCAAGGCCAACTGCATGCAAGACGACATCTGCAGGTCCGGCTTGACTTGCGATCGGGCACGCAAGCAATTTATACCACCTCTGATCGTCATGTGACCACAGCACGTCGATCTGGCCGCTGCGTACGTACGCATGTGCATGACAGGTGACGCAGGCTCAGGCAATGGCAAGCAATGGCGCTTTTGGCCGGCTTTTCCTCATTGGTGCACCGGCCGGTCACTCTATAAGGATCTTGGATCGACGCCCATCCGTGTAGGGTGTGCTTCCGAGACCTAGTCGCCCATCAATGGACGACTCATTTCGTCGGCATGCTTCCGTTTAGATCGGCGCGGACAAAAATGGAGGCCCAACGCGGCGACCCAACGCAAATCGTGTCCGCCTGACATCTGCGTCGATCAATTTCCGGCCCAAAATTGCGTCTGGAATGCGTCGGCGCGGACGCGCCGCACGTCTCCTCGGCGTCTGCCACGTCCCCACCTGTAGGCCACCCAACCACCACCGGTCGTCTTATTTATGATGACCACCGACAGCGGGCCCACTTGTTAGCCTCTGGAAGCTTCCTCTTTTAAGCACGCGTGCGCCGGTGTGTGTGTGTGGGGGGGGGGGGGCTCATCCACTTCTCCCGTCCACATCTGCCCCCACTACTCCCTTGCTTCCTCGCCGGCGACAGGGAACCCTAGCCCGCCTTGGGCTTCTTAGGCAGCAACAATGCAAGGGCAAGGGCAAGTGCACCCCCGGCGCCTCGTCCTCCCGTGCTCCCCCTCCCCCTCCTCCTCCGCCGGCGGCTCGTTTCCGCCCTGAACGCCGGCGCTTGCACATCCCGGTGCACCAAGCACGGTGGCACTGGGAGTACAGGCAGCCCCTCCCCTACCTCGAAGTGACGCTGCCGCACCATTGGCACTTGGATCCCCAGCGGATCCCAGTGCCAGCGGTTCCGCGGAGCCAGCACGCGCACGACGACGAGGTGCGCTGGCGCCGCGCGCAGCTCACGCCGGACCAGTGTCGGCTGCCTGAGTACGCCACTGGCTCTTCCAACTGGGATGCTTGGTTCGCCCTCGAACACGAGGAGCAACGGCGCTCGGGTGTCGACGTTGTCCCGCCGCCGTTCCCACCGCGGCCCCCGCAGGTACAGCCGGAGGACAAGGAGGCGAAGGCGGAGTACCAGGCCACCCTCGAGAAGGCCCTACAGCAGGCGCTGGAGGCTAGCCGCCACGGAGAGGACGCGCGCCTGGATGTGCTGGAGCAAGCCCTCGCCCTATCGGCGGCGGGGGACTCCATCTACACCCCGATGTTCATGCCGCCACCGCCACCGTCGTCGCCCATCCAGCCCAAGCCAGAGCCGGAGCCGACGCGGAAGCACTCCCCGCCTCCACCCACTTGGCCGGAGGAGGCCTACTCGTGGACGGGACAGTACCATGAGTGGGTGAGCGCGCCCCCCCTTCAATTCGCCGCGACGCCGGAGCAGGAGGCCACCCACCTCGAGCGCTGGAAGGCGCACTGGCTCCGCCAGGAACAGGCCGACGGCGAGCAGCAGATGCGTTATAAGGCCATGCTCCAGCGTGATGCGGAGGCGCTCCGGCTCAAGGAGGAGGAGAAGGAGCGCGCGCGGCTAGCCGCAATGCCGCCGCCCCAGCAGACGCCGGAGGAGGCTGCCCTGGCAGCGTACCAGGAGGCGTTTGGGTGGGCAGGCCCTGTTCCCGTCTTCATCGACCTCACCAGCGATGGTGATAGCGACATCAACGCCAAGGGCAAGGGCAAGGCTGACGACGTCTAGGGCAGCGTGCGGGGCGGCAGAAGGCGGGCGTAGTCTTTTTTTAATCTTTTAGTTAATGTTTAATTATGTTTAAATGGACTTTGCCGGTGTTTGACCGACCACTTATGTTTAATTATGTTTATTTTAAGTTTATTTCGTGCGAGCATTCTTTTTTTTGCATGCCGACACATTTGGATCTGCCTTCTCGTTGGACGGTCAAGCTGCCCCATTTTAAAATGCGGATGCGCACGTCCGCCTGGCCGACCGAAACGAACGAAAAGCGGACACTTGCGTCTGTTTGGGTCGTCCCGTTGGAGGTGCTCTTATCACCAAGTTGTATGTTGCTATTCCTTATATCCATGGAGAGGCGCGGAGAAAGTGCCAAAACCAGAGTTACCGATCTCGGCTTCTCGTTCTGGTGAAAGCTGGCCTGTGCGCCACTAACGAAAAAAAGATGGGCAACGATCTGCGCCGGCGCGCTGGCCAAAATTTTCGGCCAGTCGTGCCCCAGCCGTCGGATAAGAGCCGCATAGCCATTGGATCTGAGCAGGAAAAAATGATTCATCCTCCAACCTTCTTCCTCGGGTTAGATCTGCAACTTCCACTCGGGGGCCTCGTCGCCGCACCTCCAGTCCCCTCCAGTGGTCTTCCTCCTCGCCATTCCGCACCCTCGCCACCGCAGCTCGTCGGATGCAGCTCGGCCGGGGCGGTCGAAAGAAAGCCGTCCCTAGCACGTCATGCCTTTGCGTCTCATCGTCTCTCCCACCCCTTTGGTTGCAGCACCGCCGGGTGAGGGTTCCAGCATAGCCACCAGCCGCTGTCATAACTAGCCGCACGCCCGTCGCAACATCGCCACGCAGCTCCATCGCCACCGTCGTTCGCCATTGTTATCTAGATGTTCTTTGTTTGAAGCTTTTTTAGAAGCGGTTTGTAGCTTTTCTCGATGCCGTTTGCAGCTATTTGCAGCTGCGCGGTGGCCGACTCCAGCTACCCCGTATCCGGTTGAATCTTTTTCAAAGTTGGTTGTAGCTTTCTTCATTGTCGGTCGTAGCATTTTTTAGTAGTGTTTGCAGCTTTGACACATGTCCGTTGAAGCCCCTCTTCTGTTCCAAATCCCTTTTTTTAAGTGCCGTTTGAAGCTTTTTCATGTGCTAGATGTAGCATTTTCATCTTTTGGTTGCACCTTTTTTGCGGTTGCGCCATGGCTGCCCTTAGCTTCCTTGTCTGCTGTTCAAGCTTTTTAAGATACTAGATGTAGCCTTTTAGGATGCCGGTTGTAGCATTTGGAAAAGGGAGCTGGTGCCTGGCGGCAGCGTGCAGCGAATCCAAACCTTGTTCCGCCGGCTGCCGGTGGAGTGCGCGAGGTCAGAGAGGAGGCACGACTCTGTCGTTTGGTTCTCGGGTTGTTGCCTGGTCTCCATGAGCGGGATTTGTGAAGGGGAGGAGGAAGATGTGAAGGGATAAGATGGGGGAAAGAGCTGCTGAACCACAGGATCGCGCTCGATCCAATGAGCCACACGCGACCGGTGGAATGTTCAGCCGGCGTGCCGTTCCCAATCATTTTCCAAAAAAGATCGTGCAAACAACAGCGTGACCATAAGAAATTCTCGAGCCCAAGATGGAGTTGTGGGCCTTGCATGTTTCTTTTTTCACTCTACTTTTTTTAACCTTTTCACTCTGTTTCTAGTGGAAAGAAGTCCATCTTTTCACTCAGGTTATACGTATGCATTCATTCTGCAGCAAGCAATCTCTACTCCACCGTATTGTACTCCCTCCGTTCCTAAATATAAGTGTTTCTAGAGATTCTACTATGGACTAAATATAGGAATGGAGGAAGTACTACTAGTCAACCATGGTCTGGATCAGGAAGTGCACTGGTGGGTCCACCTCGTGAGGAAAACGGAGAGGCGATTGCGGGGCGATCGCTCTTGAGAGCTAGGGTTAGGGTTTTCGCACGGTAGTGGGGAGGCTCCGTCAGTACGTGTGGGGGCGACGGCATCCCCTTGCGTGCTGATCGGCGTGCATCTCCTTCTTCTAAGGGAGGGCCATGGCAGAGAGGATGAAGAACGGGACAATGGCGCCGCAAAGCTCAGTGACTACTCCTAAGGCAGCGGCAATGCCAAGATCAGCGACACATCCGGCGACGGTGGCTGAGGCGAAAAAGACGCCACTGGGCACACAGAGCAAGAAGTCGTCGCAGTCCCCTGCAGATGGCAAGGTGTCGGCGGAGGCGGCGGGGCTAACTGCGCGTCTGGGGGGTTTGGTTCTCACAGAGAAGGAGGCTACATGTTTTGTGTTTAAGGAATTAGAACAAGAGCAGCCTAGAGCGGCGAAGTGGTCGGTGATTGGGAAAGCTTTTACTCCAAGACTAATGAACACCCGTGCACTAGATAAATCGATGCCTAGGGCTTGGGGTCTTCATCGAGAAGCAAAATACAAGATTATTGGGAGGAACATGTTTGTAGTGAATTTTGGTAGCGAGGGTGACTGGAAACACGCTTTGAACAATAGTCCTTGGCAATTTGATTTCAACATCCTAGTGCTCAAACATTATGATGGTGCAACTAGGCCAGCAGAGATCACGTTTGACAGAGTGGATGTTTGGGCTAGGGTACCAGACCTGCCACTGGATAAACGCTCGAAGGCGTTTGGTGAAGCACTTGGATATTGGTTGGGAGAAGTGGTTCGGGTGGATGTCGAAAAGGATGGCTTTGCGAAGGGCTCGAATGCGTTTCAGAGTCAAAATTTCACTTTTTGAGGCACTGGTGAGAGGTTTTTATCTTAAAAAGAATGAGGATGACCTGGAACAAACTTGGTTTGACATCACTTATGAAAAGATCCCGAACTTCTATTTTGAGTGTGGTCGGCTGGTGCATGGCGAAGGAGGGTGTGTTCCTCCGGTGAATTCCGACTAACAGTGGGGTGAATGGCTCCGGGCCTCGTCGGGCCGTCTGGAGGCGATGAAAGAAGGATCTTACAATGGAGCATCAAGCAGTGCAAAACAGCTTTGGGAGTGGCAGATCAACTGACGGTGACGTGAGCAAAAGGAGGACGGGATCAGTTCATGATCTTCCAACAAAACGAAACCTTAACAGGGATTTCAATATGCCCGCCGACTCCCGCACTGGCAGGGGTGGCAAAGGTGACCAGGGGAAATTTCTAGTCCTAATAAATAGCGGTATGTGCTGGCTGAGCCACGGGGCAAGGACCTAAGGGATGAATTGGAACATAATAGGGTACGGGACCTGCCGCATGAACTGAGGCAACGATAACTGCATAAATAAGTTGAGCGACGGTCAAAGTATAGACAGCACACGCCCAGAGATTATGATGGAGGGGGGTAGCTCGAGCCAACCTACAGAGAGGGAGCGCAAAAGGGGTTACTATGTGAGGAAGCCGAGGCCGGTACATGATGAACACCGCTCTTCGAGAAGCCCACACATGATAATATAGAGGAGAGGAAGAGAAGGCCGAGGAAGCACTGGGTTGCAAAGGGCGACTGTCGGTGTCAAAACCGACGAATCTCGGGTAGGGGGTCCCGAACTGTGCGTCTAAGGCTAATGGTAACAGGAGGCGGGGGCACGATATTTACCCAGGTTCGGGCCCTCTCTATGGAGGTAATACCCTACTTCCTGCTTGATTGATCTTAATGATATGAGTATTACAAGAGTTGATCTACCACGAGATCGTAGAGGCTAACCCTAGAAGCTAGCCTATGATTGTGATTGTTGTTGTCCTACGGACTAAACCCTCCGGTTTATATAGACACCAGAGGGGGCTAGGGTTACACAGAGTCGGTTACAGAGAAGGAGATCTACATATCCGAATCGCCAAGCTTGCCTTCCACGCAAAGGAGAATCCCATCCGGACACGGGACGAAGTCTTCAATCTTGTATCTTCATAGTCCAACAGTCCGGCATAAGTATATAGTCCGGCTGTGCGGATACCCCCTAATCCAGGACTCCCTCAGTAGCCCGTGAACCAGGCTTCAATGACGATGAGTCCGGCGCGCAGATTGTCTTCGGCATTGCAAGGCGGGTTCCCCTTCCGAATACTCCATAGAAGATTTTGAACAGGAGAATCGTGTCTGGCTCTGCAAAACAATTTCCACATACCACCGTAGAGAGAATAGTGTTTGACAAATCAGATCTGCTGACAACTTTTCGTAGCGTGACATCACGCCACGGCCCGGTCGTTATTCAAACCGTTGTTCACAACCAGCTACTGCACATATTGCGAGGCGGTTTCATTGGCACGTCCTGTCGAAGCAGAGATCATGTCCCCTTATTGCGGGATTCTCATCAATACGGGCGTGGGTAACCCAACCGCGCCATCAACTGTGGTGCTTGGGGAATAAGCAATTTTAACGGGCGAGAAGGGAGGAACACAATTCCTACCACCTTTATAAGGAGATAAGGATTCCCCTTTTTCACCCACGCCTTTTTCCTCCTTTGCTCATCCATTCTTGCACTCTCGAGCTCCAGCACCCAAGTTCTCACCTTCTCCGAAAAGCCATTCCAGACATGTCCGGAGCGGGAGGCAAGTGGATGGCCTCCTCTGTTACGGAGGAGGACATTACGAAGCTTAGGGAGGCCGGATACTTAGCCGCAGACATCGCGCACCGGCTCCCGGACGATGGGCAGATCATCCCCACTCCAGAACCCCACGAGAGGGTTGTATTCTTCCCTACTTCGTTTGTGAACTGGGACTTCCCCTCCACTCGTTTGTCCGTGGGCTTATGTTCTACTACGGGCTAGATTTTCATGATCTGGCCCCGAATTTCGTCCTCAACATCTTGGCGTTCATCGTCGTGTGCGAGGCTTTCCTCCGCATCCCACCCCACTTTGGCATGTGACTAAGGATCTTCAACATGAAGCCGAAGATAGTGGTTGAAGAGCAAGTGGAGTGCGGAGGCGCTATGGTGGGCAAGATGCCCAACGTTACCTGGCTCGAGGGTTCCTTTGTGGAGACCGTGAAGGGGTAGCAATCGGGGTGGTTCTACATCACCGAGCCGCGCGACGCCAACTGGGCGACGGTCCCGAATTTCGATCCGGCATCCCCATGCGGCTCACCTCCTGGGAAAAGAAGGGTCTAGCCTGGGGCGCACCCGCGGAGCTGACTGGACTCCAGAACTGCGTCAAGAACATGATAACCTAGAATATCAAGCTTGTCAACATGGTCCAGGTCATGCTATTTCGCCGGATTCACCCGTGTCAAAGACGGGCATTTAACCTGTGGGAGTTCAATGCGGCCCAACACCAGACATTGCGAGAGCTCTTTGATACAATGCACAAAGACATCTGGAAGGTGTTGTTCAAGTCCAGCGAAGTCCCTCCTCCCACTTCCGAAGACCGCGGACTCAGCGCCAAGCGCCACGCCAATGCAGTAAGCCTTCTGCATTTGTTCCTTTCCTCAGTATATTCGTGGGAGGGACTTAAGACACCGTACTGACCTGACAGGAATATGTGGCGACGGCGGAGCGGATCGACACCCCGGCTCTGTTGCCTGAAGATCCAGCGACCGCTCTCCTGACGGAGATGCTGGTTCCGGCGCCTTATAAGGTGCCAGAGAAGAAGGCCAAAAAGAAGGCCGTTGGGACTAGGAAAAGTCTCCGGCGCCAACGTGCCGCCGGACTCATCGTCTGAAGACGCCAAGGCGCACTCCTCCAACGACAACGAGGAGGAGGAGGAGGAAAACCCTCTCCCTCAAAACGAGGGGGAGAAGAAAAGAAAGGTCGCCTCTTTCGGGGAGGCCGAAGGGTCCAAGAAGGGACGGACCCTCCCTCTGGACTACTCCTCTACCGCCGCTTATAGCAAGGAGGAGTGGCTACCCAGGGCCAAGCCCCTGGCGAAATCGTAAGTATCCGAATGTCAGGATACTTCTTGCATATTTTAGCTTTATGGCTCCTTATTATGCCAAGGTTTGTTTGTGCAGTCCACCCAAAGCCCATATCAACTTGCCCTCCTCAGACGGGTCCTTGAGCTCGTCGGAGATGAATAGCTATTCGCTCCTGACGGCTTCCACCCCCCGGCCCACGGATGACACCAAGGTGTTAGCTCAGAAGATGCCGGGCCAAGAGGAGGTAGTCCTGGAGATGCCTCAAGGCGAGACTCCCAATGCCGGGCTCATGAGGGTGAAGATCCCCATGGATTCAGGTGAGGGGGGCCGCAGCAAGCTTGGCCCCCAGCCGGATACTGCACCAGAACCTCTAGTGGTTTCGGATTTAGGCAGGCAGCCACCCACCAAGGGGGGCGAGCCGTCTGTGCCGATGACCTCTGTCCATCCAGAGGCATCGGACAATCTGGTGGAAGCGCTTCAGAGTGCTTCCCTTGGTGAAGGACACCATACTCTCATGAGTACGGTGATTGTGAAGGTTCAATCCGCCAAAAGCGGGCTGACCAAAGCCTGCGCCAGCCTCTTGACAGGCTTTAAGGTAAGTAGTTTAAATTGTCAGAAATTATCACAGTGTAGACAGTAGCCCCTGATGCTCTATTTGGTGTTCGGAAGGAAAGGCCGAACAGAGGATCAAAGATTGTACCCAGGAGTCTAATCATATTATGTCTATGTGAATAAGTAGGCGTCGCTGCTGGCAGCCGCCGCCACTCCGGAGGTCTCCGGACTAAGGCAGAGCCTGGGGCGGGCCGAAGAAGAGCTTGGCCATGTAAAGAGGCAGGTCGAGGAAAACAAAGGTAAGTAATATCCCATCCGTAAGTTACATAAAAGAAAATTTATTGATGCTAATGGAAGCAATGTGAATGTTTAATAGGGGCCACGACCGAAGTGGCGGCCCTTAAGAAAGCGCTGTCCGAGGCCGAAGACAGGGCAGTCAAGGAGCGCACCGAGCGTGAGAAGCAAGATGCTCGGGTAAATGAGGTCCAGCAAGAGCTCCAGGACCTCATCAAGAAATGTGAGTCTCTGGAGCGTTACTCTAAGACGCGAGAGTCCAAGCTTGCGAAGGCCCTCCAGAGCGCGCAAGACGCCAAGTGTCGGTGTCAAAACCGGCGGATCTCGGGTAGGGGGTCCCGAACTGTGTGTCTAGGCGGATGGTAACAGGAGACAAGGGACACGATGTTTTACCCAGGTTCGGGCCCTCTTAATGGAGGTAAAACCCTACGTCCTGCTTGATTGATATTGATATTGTGGATGTTTACAAGAGTGGATCTACCACGAGATCAAAGAGGCTAAACCCTAGAAGCTAGCCTATGGTATGATTGTTGTTGTTGTGGTGTCCTACGGACTAGAGCCATCCGGTTTATATAGACACCGGAGAGGGCTAGGGTTACATAGAGTCGGTTACAATGGTAGGAGATCTACATATCCGTATCGCCAAGCTTGCCTTCCACGCCAAGGAAAGTCCCATCCGGACACGGGGCGAAGTCTTCAATCTTGTATCTTCATAGTCTTGGAGTCCGGTCGATGATGATAGTCCGGCCGATGATAGTTCGGCTGATGATGGTAGTCCGGCTATCCGGACACCCCCTAATCCAGGACTCCCTCAGTAGCCCCTGAACCAGGCTTCAATGACGATAAGTCTGGCGCGTATATTGCTTGGCATTGCAAGGCGGGTTCCTCCTCCGAATGATAGAAGATTGTGAACACCAGGATAGTGTCCGGCTCTGCAAAATAAATTCCACATTTCACCGTAGAGGGAATAATATATACACAAATTCAATCTGCTGATGTTTTTTGCAACATGATGTTACACCACTACCAAGCCATTACTTGAATCGTTTTTTTACTCTACCACCTCAGCGCATTTAGCGAAGCGGTTTCCTTGGCACGTCTTGTTGAAGCAGAGATCGTGTTCCCCCTTAATCCGGGATTCTCATCAATACGGACGTGGGTAACCCAACTGCACCATTGATGGTGATGCTTGGAGAATAAGCGAGTTTTACCATTCCGGTGGGGGACGCGTAGACTTCGCCCGCCCATATAAGGGATAAGGATTCACCTTTTCACCTACGCCTTCTTCCTCCTTTGCTTATCCATCTCCGTGCACTCGAGCTCCAGCGCCCAAGCCCGCACATCTCGTCTCAACCTTCCCCAGTCATGTATGGAGCGGGAGGCAAGTGGATGACCTCCTCCGTTACAGAGGAGCACATCGAAAGACTGCGCAGCGCCAGCTACCTGTTCGGCGACATCGCGCACCGGCTGCCCGACGAGGGGCAGCTCATCCCCACCCCCAGGCCCCATGAGAGGGTCGTTTTTCTTCCCCACTTCCTCCGTGGACTGGGTTTTCCACTTCACCCCTTTGTCCGGGGGCTCATGTTCTACTACGGCCTGGATTTCCATGATCTGGCGCCGAACTTCATCCTCAACATCTCGGCGTTTATCGTCGTGTGCGAGGCCTTCCTCTGCATCCAGCCCCACTTCGGCTTGTGGCTCAAGACCTTCAATGTCAAGCCGAAGGTAGTGAAGGGCACTCAAGCGGAGTGCGGAGGCGCCATGTTGGGCAAGATGCCCAATGTCCTTTCGTTTGAAGGGGCCTTCGTGGAATCCGTCAAGGGGTGGCAATCGGGGTGGTTCTATATCACCGAGCCGCGCGACCCTAAGTGGGCGGCGGCCCCCGAGTTCAGATCTGGTATCCCCACGCAGCTCACCTCCTGGAAAGAGAAGGGCTTGCTGTGGGGTAGTTCGGAGGAGGTGACGGGACTCCAAGCCTGTATCCATAAGCTGGTGAAGAAGCTCAGGCTGGTTAACGTGGTCCAAGTCATGCTCGTCCGCCGGATTCTCCCATGACAAGAGCAGGCATTCAATCTGTGGGAGTTCAATCCGGAACAGCACCAGGCGCTGAGCAGGCTCTTCGATACGACGTACGAAGGCGCCTGGAGGGTGCTGTTTAAGGGCGCCGAAGCCCCCGCATCCGTGACTGAAGATCGCGGATTTCGCTCGCAGCGCCAAGCCGACGAGGTAAGTGATTCTACCCCTTTACGGGACACTTGCTTTTCATAGTTTGACCCTATGCGGGTTTTAATTTCCCCTTTTCCTTTGACAGGACTGGATGAGGAAGGCGGAGCAGATTATCTGCCCGACTCCTATGCCAGAAAACCCAGTAGACGCCCGTCTAGCGAGGCTGCTAGTTCCGGCACCGCACGTGGTGCCGGAGAAGAAGGCCAAGAAGGAGGCCACGGGTGCACGAAAGAGTTCCCATTTTCAGGTGTCCGACGACTCCGGGGCAGACTCCTCCCCCAAAAACAAGGAGGAGAAAGAGGACTCTCTCCCAGAGGGGGGAGAGAGGAAGAGGAAGGCTTCCCCAACAGGGGAGGCCGAAGGGTCCAAGAGGGGAAGGACTATTCCCCCGGACAGCTCCGCCAACATCAACGTTGGCGAGGAAGAATGGCCTTCAAGGGCCAGGCCTCCGGCGAGATCGTAAGTATCCGGATTCCTGAATGAGTTATAATTTCTTTTTCTGCGTCACATAGTGTCATTCTGATGCCGCATGCTGCCTGTAGTCCGGCCAATGATGATCTCCCCGCTTCAACGAGCGGGTCATTGGCTCCGTCGGAGGTAGACTCCATCCCGACCGCCTCCACCCCTCGCGACACCGAGGGTGCCGAGGTGGGGTCCCAAGAAGGGGCCCATCAGGGGGAGGCTCCGGAGGCGCCACGAGGCGGCCTCCCGGACTTTGCGCCGGACTCCATATCAGAACCCGCAGTGGTTCCGGAGTCCGGCCGGCGGCCCCTTCACACGAAGGGCAAGACCGTGACGCCGGCGGCTTCCGTCCAACCGGAGGCACCGGATAATTTGTTGGAGGCGCTCCAGAGCGCTTCCATCGAGGAAGAACACCGCACTATTATGAGTGCGGTGATTCAGAAGGTACAGCTCGCCAAGAGCGTGCTGACCAAAGCCTGCAGTAGCCTTCTATCAGGCTTTGAGGTAAGAAGTTAAAAATATGCAATGTAATACCGCATAGACAGTAGCCCCTGATGCTCGGTTCGGTGTTCGGAAAGAAAAGCCGGACCGAGGATCTAAAAAAAAGGATATACGCAGGGTTGCTAAAAAATTATGTCCATATGGGTTGCAGGCTGCGTTGCTGACCTCTGCCGCATTGACTGCGGAGGTCGGTGGTTTGAAGCAGGAGCTCGAGCGGTCCGAGCAAGAGCTCGGCCGCGCCAAGAAGCAGCTCCAGGACAAAGAAGGTGAGTAACACCACTTTGAACTTGTACCTTACAGAAAAGGATTTAGGTTGCAACAAAAAATAACAAGGATAACATGGGTACTGCAGGGGCCACGAACGAGGTGGCGACCCTGAAGGAGGCCGTGTCTGCGGCCGAACCCAATGCGGCCGCGGAACGAGCAGAGCGAGAAAAGCAGGAGGCGCGGGTGGCGGTGGTTCAGCATGAGCTCCAGGCTCTCATGGAAAAGCATGAGATTTTGGAGCGTGACACAAAGACTCGAGAGTCCGAGCTTGCCTCGGCTCTCGAAAGTGCCAAGACTGCCAAGGCCGATGCCCATAAGTCCCTTCAGGAGATTGAGTTGGTGAGGAAGATAGCGGCGGGTAAGGCATTTTTCATGCAAAGCAAGCATGTGAATGTAAATTACGTGTTACTTACCCGTATTCGGAGCTCTCCAGGGGCATTTGCAGATCTGCCTAGCAGTGTATCTGATGCCGCCGCATTCTATCGAGACGAGGAGGGGAGCTCAACGGAGAAGGTCTTCTGGTCTCAGTATGCTGAGGCCGGCCATCCGGTGCCCCCTAGCGACCAGTTGAAGCAGCTGGTCGAGCTCCACAAGGCGGCCGAGCAGGCCATGAAGGGCCTCATAGTCCAGCTGTGGCCTGGAGAGGCCATGCCTGGGAGCTACTTCGGCCTTGTGCGATGGTTGGTGGATGCATGCCCCTGGGTGGAGGTTATCATGCGCTCCGCCTGTATTGAAGGTGCTCGTCGGGCCCTTGCCCGCGCAAAGGTGCATTGGGGCAAGCTGGATGCGGAGAAGCTAATCACTGACGCGCCACCAGCGGGTAAGGAATATCGTACGCCCAAAATGTACTATAGGACTGTCCTGAAGGGTGCCCGCAAGATTGCGGATGAGTGCCCCAGGGATGTAATTATTGAGTAAATTCGCAATGTGTTATCTTGTGCGCTGAAAACTTTGTTCATATGCGCTAAGCAACGTTTGTTAATTTAAAATATTACCTTCTGTGCGGCCGTTTATTAATTCTGAGAGATGGCAAGTCGTCGGCTTCAGCCCCCATGCCACGAGTGTTGGGGTGTTCGGGATAAACATGGGCACTCTTGTTCCCATTTTTGGGTCCATCTAGGGAGGCGCTCAACACAACGAACAAGGCAACCGGACTTATAGTGCTTGAACACTCTCACTTAGCCATAGAATTCTATAATTTTAAATTTCGGCGAAGCCCCTAGTATTCGGAAGACCGAATTAGGGGCGCTATCCACGCCTTCGTCGGACATTATCCGGAACTTCGCTCGAAGCGGCGTAGGTATTTAAGGACCCGAAAGGACCTCTCGAACAGCGACCAGTCTCTCGCCTTACCATGACAGTCAGTTTTAGCTTTCTCCACTGAGGCGTTAACCCGGCTCAACCGGGGCGCAATCGTAGTGGTTCTCCCAGTGCTACCTTAGCCGATAGAACGGAACGTAAGGTGCCAAACATGGGAGCCGGGCAAACCCAACTATTGACCCAAGACATGATTCGGAGCTGATTCATATAATGCTATAAGTTCGGGGTGCCGCTCTTGTGAAAGTGTTCGGACTTTATCACACCATAATGCGGGGAACATAAGCCCCTGGCGTATTTGGCCGTACCAAAATGTACGGATGCAACATGTCGTAAATGAACATATATATATATAAGGTAATGCAATTATGGGCAAAAAGTGCTGCATTTTATTCGAGAAGATCTGTTATGAGTACGGAATGATACAAATAGTGCGGAAAGCAAGGGATTGGACGAATTAAAGGCGTCTCCCTCCAGGGGTAGGCCGCGGAATGGTGTATTTAACAAATTTAATGCTCATAACGGAGACCACCTGAGTGTTCGTCGCGGCCTTTGTCCCTCCCTGGCTGTTGCATCATGAGTTCGGCAGATTCGCCGCCGGACAGAGTTCTGTATAAAAAAGAAAAATAAAAGATAAAAAGAGCGACACACTTGTGAGCCCCTGGTTTGGTCGAACCGCACTCTGGGTCTGTTGTGGTTGTGCCTCCCCCCCTATGCCCATGGTATCTCCAGGGCGTAATTATGTACGCGGAGAGTTTGTCTTACACTTGAGCGAGGGCTGGGGTTGAGGCCGCATTGCTACGCGTGCTCGGAACGTGCCAGGTGGTCTTGGTTGATGTTGCTCCGGGCGCGTTTGGCCGTGTCCGGTCGTTTAACGGCCGGACTCGAAAATTGCCTTAAAAGGCTGCTCTGTACTTCTGCCGTGAGAGCCGCTGTATGTTCCTCCGTTCGGAGGGAGCGTTCCGTGTTTCCATTGACCGTGATGACTCCACGAGGGCCTGGCATCTTGAGCTTAAGGTATGCATAATGCGGCACCGAAGACCACTTCCAGTGTAACTGAGCCTGTACAACTGGCCTCGACACCTGGTATGACGCCTTTGAAGGTTGTCTTTGTAGGTTTAATCCTTGAAGGGTCAATGCCCATCTTGCGCACTGTATCCTGATAAAGCAGGTTCAGGCTACTGCCGCCGTCCATCAGGACTCTCGTGAGGTGAAATCCATTGACGATTGGGTCTAAAACCAATGTGGCGAATCCGCCATGGCGGATACTGGTCGGATGGTCTCTTCGATCGAAAGTGATCGGGCAAGAGGACCATGGGTTGAATTTTGGGGCGACTGGCTCCATCGCGTATACGTCCCTTAGTGCACGCTTTCGCTCCCTCTTGGGAATATGCGTTGCGTATATCATGTTTACCGTCCGAACTTGAGGGGGGAATCCCTTTTGTCCTCTGTTGTTCGGTGGCTGGGTCTCTTCCTCGTCATCGCTGTGTAGCCCCTTGTCACTGTTTTCAGTGATTAATTTGCCTGCCTGCTTGAATACCCAACAATCTCTGTTGGTGTGGTTAGCTGGCTTTTCGGGGGTTCCATGTATTTGACAGGAGCGGTCGAGTATTTGGTCCAAATGGGACGGGCCCGGAGTGGTTCTTTTGAATGGCTTCTTCCGTTGACCGGGCTTGGAGACTCGGAATCCGGCGTTGACTGTCGTATCCTCATTGCTATCGCTGTTAATGCGGCGTTTGTTTTTGTTTCGACGCAACCTGCCATTGCGGTCCTTGGTATCCGGACTGCCAGTGTTTTTGCTGAGGTTGTTGCTGCGAGCTAGCCAGCTATCCTCTCCCGCGCAGAAGCGGGTCATGAGTGATGTGAGGGCTGCCATGGATTTCGGCTTCTCCTGTCCTAGGTGCCGGGCCAGCCACTCATCGCGGATGTTATGTTTAAAGGCAGCGAGGGCCTCTGCATCCGGACAGTCGACGATTTGATTTTTCTTTGTTAAGAACCGTGTCCAGAATTGCCTGGCCGATTTGTCTGGCTGCTGGATTATGTGGCTTAGGTCATCTGCGTCCGGTGGTCGCACATACGTGCCCTGGAAGTTGTCGAGGAATGCGGCTTCCAGGTCTTCCCAGCATCCAATTGACTCTGCGGGCAGGCTGTTCAGCCAATGCCGAGCTGGTCCTTTAAGCTTGAGAGGGAGATACTTGATGGCATGAAGATCGTCGCCGCGGGCCATATGTATATGGAGGAGATAATCCTCAATCCAAACCGCGGGGTCTGTTGTGCCATCGTAGGATTCGATAGTAACGGGTTTAAACCCTTCAGGGATTTGATGATCCATTACTTCGTCAGTGAAGCATAGTGGGTGTGCGGCGCCTCTGTATTGAGCAATATTGCGACGTAGCTCGAGAGAGCGTTGTCTGCTGTGTTCGGCCCGGCCGGAGTAGTTGTATCCGGCGCGACGGTATTCGTCGTGGGTCTTGGGGCGCCCACGTGATCCATAGATAGATCTGGATTGTCTTGGCTTGTCCTCCAATATATCTCGCAAGTCCGGCGTGTTCCCCCATGGCTTCATGCTTTTTGAGCGATGCCGGGGTACGATTTTGGTGGAGGGTTTGCATGCCTCTCTGTCGCGGCCACGAGGTGGTCGGTCTGCCGTATTGTGCGCTGGTGATGCAGGTTTGTACGCTTCCTCCTCTAGTCGGGGGAGCAACTTGCGTTTTGGGTAACTTTTGGAGGGGCGTTCGAGTTCATACTCTTCGGCCGCGAGGACCTCGGTCCATCTGTCGGCCAGTAGGTCTTGATTAGCTTGAAGCTATTGCTGCTTTTTCTTTAGGTTGTTTGCCGTGGCCATTAGCCTGCGTCTGAAATGCTCTTGTAAGACGGGATCCTCAGGCACGACGAATTCGTCGTCGTCGAGGCTTGCCTCGTCTGCGGAGGGAGGTAAGTAATTATCATCCTCGACCTCGTCGTCTGCCGCCCTCTCGTGAAGGCTTGCTTCTGCCTCCTCCTGCGCTGGATCGTGCTGGAGGGGGTTGTCTTCGGCACTTTCTGGGATGCTATTATCTCCTGTGCCAGAATCTCCATTCTTGCTGTGGCGGGATTTAGAGCGGCGCCGCTGACATCGGCGCTTGGGCTGTTCCTTAAAGGAATCGGCCTCCGCTGCTTCTTCGCCGTCCCCATCTTTTGGGGTGTCCACCATGTATATGTCGTATGACGAGGTGGTCTTCCAGTGTTCTGTAGGCACTGGTTCTTGATAGTCTCTGGCATCGTCGTCCATACCGTTGATGTCTTCGGAGTCGTAGTCGAGTACATTGGTTAGATCGTCGACGGTGGCTACGAAGTGGGTGGTGGGTGGGTTCTGAATTTCTTCGTCGTCCACGTCCCAACCGTCCTGGTCGTAGATCGGCCAGGGTTCTCCGAATAGCGAGAGATGCTTTAGCGAATTTAAGATATCGCCGAAGGGTGAGTGCTGAAACATGTCCGCAGCGGTGAATTCCATGATCGGCACCCAATCGGATTCGACTGGCAGGGGCGCAGGAGGTTCGGAGTCCGGCACCTCGGAGTCATGAGCTTTGTGCGGGACAAGGTAAGTGTTCGGCTCCATCGCCGTAGAAGTTGCAGCTCCCGAGGCGGTGTCCAGCCATCCGTCCTCGATCTAAGTGATCGGCTCCGGACTATGGGTCGGAGCGGATTCGTGTGCGGCCTCCAAGGTGCTGTCCGGCGGCAGAGTTAGGTCATGCCCATCGTGACAGCGCGGCACGCTCGGCTGTGGCTCGGATCCGTCGAAGATCAAGTCCCCACGGATATCGTCCATGAAGTTTAGGCTCCCAAACCTGACCTGACGGCCAGGGGCGTAGCTTTCGATCTGCTCCAGATGGCCAAGTGAGTTGGCCCGCAGTATGAAGCCGCCGAATACGAAGATCTGTCCGGGGAGAAAAGTCTCACCCAGGACTGCATCGTTGTAGATTGAAGAGGCCATCAAGCCTATCGGTGACGACACAGAGGAACTCTCAATGAAAGCACCAATGTCGGTGTCAAAACCGGCGGATCTCGGGTAGGGGGTCCCGAACTGTGCGTCTAGGCGGATGGTAACAGGAGACAAGGGACACGATGTTTTACCCAGGTTCGGGCCCTCTTAATGGAGGTAAAACGCTACGTCCTGCTTGATTGATATTGATATTGTGGATGTTTACAAGAGTGGATCTACCACGAGATCAAAGAGGCTAAACCCTAGAAGCTAGCCTATGGTATGATTGTTGTTGTTGTGGTGTCCTACGGACTGGAGCCATCCGGTTTATATAGACACCGGAGAGGGCTAGGGTTACATAGAGTCGGTTACAATGGTAGGAGATCTACATATCCGTATCGCCAAGCTTGCCTTCCACGCCAAGGAAAGTCCCATCCGGACACGGGGCGAAGTCTTCAATCTTGTATCTTCATAGTCTTGGAGTCCAGTCGATGATGATAGTCCGGCCGATGATAGTTCGGCTGATGATGGTAGTCCGGCTATCCGGACACCCCCTAATCCAGGACTCCCTCACCAAGGCCGAAGCCCAAAAGGCCCCCCAGGAAATCGAGACGTCCAAGAAGATAGCAACGGGTAAGGTATTCATTATGCAAAGCAAGCATGTGAAGGAAACTTTCCTTTTGCTTACCCGAATTCGGAGCTCTCCAGGAGTGGTCGCCGATCTGCCGCGCAGCGTGTCGAATGCCACAAAGTTCTACCGTGCGGAAGAGGGGATCTCGACGGAGAAGCTGTTCTGGTCCCAGTATATTGGGACCGAACATCCGATGCCCTTGAGCGACCAGCTGAAGCAATTCGTCGAGCTACACAAGGCGGCCGAACTAGCCATGAAGGACTTTATAGTCCGGCTGTGGCCTGGCAAGCCCCTTCCCGGCAGCTACTTCGGCCTTATAAAGAGGATGGTGCATGCAGGTTCGTGGCTTGAAGTCATTAAGCTGTCCGTTTGCATTGAGGGTGCACGTGGGGCCTTGGCCCGTGCGAAGATGCACTGGGGGAAGATGGATGCCGAGAAGCTGGTGACAGAGGGGCCGCCGAAGGGCAAAGAGGATCGCCACCCCGAATAGTACTATGACAATGTCCTTAAAGGTGCCCGCCTTGTGGCAGATGAATGCACCAGGGATGTAATATTTGAATGAATGTACTCATGTCATCCTATAATAAAATAACAAGTTTATGTGCGCTATACGGTGCTTGTTGATAGAAAATATTACCTTCTGTGCGGCCGTTTTATAAATTCCTGAGAGTTGCCAGTCGTCGGCTTCTGCCCCCATGTAACTAGTACTGGGGTGTTCAGGATAAGTATAAACACTCTTTATCGAAATTTTTGGTCCTATAAAGGAGGTGTTTAGTGCCACGAACAAGGCAATCGGACTATACGGCTTTATCACCCTCACTTAGCTATAGAAGTCTATAATTTTAAATTTTAGCAAAGCCCCTGGTATCCGGAAAGCCGGACTGGGGGCGCTATACACACCTAAATCAGACGAGGCCGATTCCTCGCCTGAAGCGGAAAAAATCTTTAAGGATTTGAGACCTCTCGAACAGCGACCAGCTCTCGCCTTATCATGACAGTTAGTTTTCGGCTTTCTCTACTGAGGTGCTCGTCCGGAAGAACCGGGACACAATCGCAGTAGTTCTCCTAGCGCTACCTTAGCCGATATAGCGGAACGTAAGGTACCAAAACATAGGAGCCGGGCAAACCCAACTATTGACCCAAGACATGATTTGGAGCTAATGCATATAATGCTATAAGTTCGGGGTGCCGCACTGTCGAAAGTGTTTGAACTTTTCTTGCCAGGTTATGGGGTACTGAAGCCCCTGGCAAACTGGTCGTGCCAAAATGCACGGTGTAAGCAGTAAAGAAAAATAGATGAATGAACATAAGAGCAAGCTGACGCTGTATGCTATTTTCCCTTGTTTATTCGAATGATACATCAAGGCGTACATACACAAGTAGTGCAATAAGCAAAATAAGACTGTTTGACACATTCTGACCAGGAGCGGGCGATATGCGAGTATGTAAAACAGGTATAACGATCGTTATTAGAGACCACCTGAGTATTCCCATGTGCGCCAAAGCTTCTTGTCCTCCTGGGGTGCCCGTCCCGCTATGTGTCCGGTAACCGGTATTTTCGGAGGAGCCTCCTGAAGATAGGGACCTGAAAGAGAAACAGGGGTGCAAAGATGCGTGGGTCCCGGGGCGGTCGAACCGCATTGTGGACCATGTCATGGTCGTGCCTCCGCCTATGCCCAGGGTATTTTAAGTGCGTAATTATGTACGCGCGGCACGAATGTCATCACTTGACAGAGACTAGGGCAGAGGCCGGATTGCTATTTGAGCTCTGGACGTGCCGGATGAACCTGCTGCGGAGTACTCCGGACTCACTTGACGGTATACGGGTTCTTTATTGCCGAATTGGGTGTTTGCCTGAGAAGGCTGTTTTGTACTTCCGCCGCGAGGGCCGCAGTGTGCTCCTCCGTGTGGAGCGAGCGCTCTGTGTTTCCATTACGTGTAATAACCCCGCGGGGTCCCGACATTTTGACCTTGAGGTATGCATAATGCGGTACTGCATTGAATTTGACGAATGCGATTCGTCCGAGCAGTGCATGATAGCCACTACAGAAGGGGACGATATCGAAGATTAACTCCTCGCTTAGGAAATTGTCCGGAGATCCGAAGACCACTTCCAGTGTGATTGAGCCTGTACGACAGGCCTCCACACCGGGTATGACACCTTTGAAGGTGGTTTTTGCGGGCTTGATCCTTGAGGGGTCGATGCCCATCTTGCGCACTGTATCCTGATAGAGCAGGTTCAGGCTGTTGCCACCGTCCATAAGGACTCGTGTGAGATGGAATCCGTCAAAGATGGGGTCAAGGACCAGTGCGGCCGAACCGCCATGACAGATACTGGTAGGATGGTCCTTGCGATCGAAGGTGATCGGACAAGAGGACCATGGGTTGAACTTTGGGGCGACTAGCTCCATCGCATAGACGTCCCTTAGTGCACGCTTTCGTTCCCTCTTGGGAATATGGGTTGCGTATATCATATTTACTGTTTTCACCTGGGGAGGGAATTTCTTTTGTCCTCCTGTGTTCGGCGGTCGAGGCTCCTCGTCGTCATTGTTGTGTAGCCCCTTTTCCTTGTTATCGACATTCAACTTGCCGGCCTATTTAAACACCCATCATTCCCTGTTGGTGTGGTTGGCTGGTTTATTGGGGGTGCCATGAATTTGACATGGGGATCGAGTATGCGGTCCAAACTGGACGAGCCCGGACTGTTTCTTTTGAATGGCTTTTTCCGCTGACCGGACTTAAAGCCCCTGAATCCGGCATTGACTGTCGTATATTCGGCGTTGTCGCCATATTTGTGACGCTTGTGTCTATTTTGTCGTGGCTTGCCGTTGTTGTCCTTGGCGTCCTAGTCACCGGAGTTTTTTGGATTGATGTTGCTGCGAGCTAGCCAACTGTCCTCGCCCGCACAAAAGCAGGTCATGAGCGTCATAAGGGCTGCCATGGACTTTGGCTTTTCTTGGCCGAGGTGTCGGGCAAGCCATTCGTCACGGATGTTATGCTTGAAACCTGCTAAGGCTTCGGCATCCGGACAATCGATAATTTGGTTCTTTTTAGTTAGGAACCGAGTCCAGAATTTCCTGGCTGACTCTCCGGGCTGTTGTGTTATGTGACTTAAGTCATCAGCATACGGCGATCGCACATAAGTGCCTTGGAAGTTGTCGAGGAATGCGTCTTCCAGGTTCTCCCAACTACCGATGGAGTTTGCTGGCAAGCTATTCAGCCAATGCCGAGCTGGTCCCTAGAGCTTTAGTGGGAGATATTTGATGGCGTGTAGATCATCTCCGCGGGCCATGTGGATGTGCAGGAGAAAATCTTCAATCCATACCGCGGGGTCTGTCGTGGAATTAACACGTCAGATGTGCTCATGAAAGGACTTAGTCGCGGAGCCATCACTACGGGTTAGCTTGAAGGGGTTAAACCGGACAAGGGATACGAGAGTTTTATACTAGTTCGGCCCCTTTGATGAAGGTAAAAGCCTACATCTAGTTGTGATGGAATTGATTGGGTTTCGATGATCAGGGAGCGAATACGCTTTGCCTGAGTCTCGAGTTGTGGTCTGTTGTCCTGAACCGCCGCCGGGTCGTCTCTTTATATACACAGGTTGATGCCCGGCCGGTCTACAGAGTCTCGAGGCCGACTCATACAAGGGTCCAGCTCGGTATCTCCTTTCCTAACTTACAACACAAGTTTCATAACCATGGCGGTTTGCTATTACGGGCCCTAATCCGCCTTTGAGCTCCGGGCCTCTAAGCTTCATAGTAAAACGCCATCTTCTGAGTCTTCATGGGCTTCAATATGATTGAGGGTAAACCGTCCCCTCGTAGGCGGTTTATACTCAGTAGTTATATCCCCAACATTAGGCCCCAGATTGATTTGAACCTGTTCATGTCAATCTTCAGTACTTTAGAAAAATCCTGTGAACATCTTCCTTCGTTTCTCGTAAACCGCCACGATGTCTTCTCTTATAAACTTTGTTAAACCGCCATGACATCATCCTCTAGATACAGCAACGGATCATCATGACGTCATCTTGTAAAAAATGAATAAAAAGATTCCCTTCATTTAATGTTATCCCAGAAATCGAGGCGACAGCTGTGCCACTTGCCGCTTTGGACTCCTCGATTTTCGCGCCAGTCTTTTATCTCCCTTCCCTGTTATAAATAAACCCAACGGGCACTTTCATTTTTCCCCTTTCTCCTCATCTTCTTCCTCGCGACCCAAAGAACCCCAGCGCCGCCGCCACCGTCGATCTTCGGATCTGCACCGACCAAGGCCGCTGCATCACCGTGTTTGTTCCAGAGACCCTGCCGCGCTCCTCCGCCGCCGAGTGGCCCTGGTAAGTTCACTTCCCTGTAACCCTAGATCTTCATTAGGGTTTTCGAGTTCATCCATGTCCGCCGCCGTTCCTCAGTTCTTCTGCAGCCTTCTCTTTAGTCCTTTTACTGAGGGTATATATATGTGTCTGCTAGCTTTGATTTGCGGCTAGATTCATTTTGATAGTCCACCATCCCGTGGCTTCTTGCTGCTCCAAACAGACTGTGTCTGGATCTTCTCTGTTCCTCTTAGCGCCATTGTAGGGCTCAGGAAAATTTTCTTTAGTTATGCATGGTAGATCCAAAATTGTACTGCGATATTGTGAAACCTGTTTTTGTAACACTTAGTAGATTTTGAACCCTGTCCCTTCTGTCTACGGGCGGTTTAACCTTTGATAACCAATCCACCATATATCATTAGCCCTCCCTTAAACCGCCAATTGAACTTGAACATCAATTTTCCGGTTTAACACTGAATAGTACACTTAAACCGTTAATTGTAAACCGGCTTTTATTTTTCCTTTCAGTTTTCCTTCCAAGATGACCAAACAATTCTCTGCTTGCAATTGGATTCCGTCCTGGATTACGAAGACACAAATCAACGGATATGTCACCACTGGCGCTTTAGCCTCAAAAAGGGTCCTTCATTGGCGAGTTCTGGACTCTGAATGCCCACCTGAACCTCAAGATGGAGAAGTGATTGTATTTATGGAACACTTAGACCGGAGATTCAGCCCGCCCGGATCAAAAAAATTCCGGGATGTCCTCGCAAGCTTCCAACTCCATCCACAAGATATTGGACCGAACTCCGTGTCCAATATATGCAACTTTCAAGTATTCTGCGAAGTCTACCTTCAAGAAGAACCATCTGTGGAGTTGTTCCAGGATTTTTTTCATTTGAACCGCCGTACGGAGTTCTCTGATGGTCCCAACACAGAACTTGGTGGTGTTTCAATTCAGAAAAGGAAAGAAGTTGACTTCCCTCATGCAAAACATCATAGCCATCCTAAACATTATAACCAAACTTGGTTTTATTGCCGGAACACTGCCCCTGATGGAGAAAATCCTTTGCCGGGTTACCACCCTCACCGGCTTAGCAACGGTCACCCATTACCTTCATGCTTATCCGCCACAGAACGGAAATCCTTTGCACCTCAACTCGCCAAGCTCCGGGCTCTCATGGCCAATGGTTTGACTGGCATTGATCTCGTCGGCTGCTGGGTTTCTTGGGGCATTTTGCCTTAAGCCGCCGCCCCGGATTGATGCATGAATATACTGGCAACATCAAAGATCCTCAACGATATCATGAAATAGTAATGACGGACCTTGAAATTACTGAGTCTGTGAAGAAGATGCTTGACGAAACGATCTCTGCATGCAGCCAAACCGGGTTGCCACCTTTTTGCGTCTCCAATCAACCACCAGCAGTAAAGTTCATCTTAATACTTACTAATTCGCCTCCGCTTTAATTATGTGCTAACATTTCCTTGCCTTAATTTCACAGGCCAACAGCTCCTTCTGGAAACGGACTAAAACGGCCAGGGCTCCTCGTGTAAAGACCAAGGCCACCAAGAAAATTTCCAAGAAGAAAACCACCGAGTCTTCTGATCCGCCAGAAGATGAGGAATCAGACGCAGAGGTAGAACTTGACTCACTTGGTTCCTTTTTCGTATATCTTATTGACAATGATTATTCTCAGGATGACGCTGAGGCCAGCCACGTAGACGATGTTGAGGTAATCACTCTTTCTTCCGATTCAGATCTTGTGCCGGTTCAAAGAGTTCGTCGTACAGTTCGGAAAGTAAAACACTCTCACCCCCTTGCTCATTTGGATCCAAAATTTTCTTTGAAGACACAGCAAGCTGCAGAACGTCGCACAACCCGGCACAGTGGCTAGCAAATCACCTCATCCGGTCTACCAGATACACCAACCCGGAAACATCGTCCAGAGGTGACTTGTTCTCCTGAAAAACTTTATCCTTTGAAGGATTTCTTCCGATGCCCACTCAATCCGTCTGACCCGAATTATCAGGCATCTTCCAACTCGTCTGGCGGTTCATCAACCACTTAGCTGCCTCCCCTCAAGACCGTCGCTAGGTAAGTACACTGTTCCTCAATTTGTTTCTTCATGCGTCGGTTTATCATATTCTAACTTTTGATGTTGTAGTCCCAAGGCCCGATTGAGCAAGAAAGCCAAGACCAGCGGCCCTACTGACAATGTTGATCCAGAGAAGACCCCAGAGAATGATGACGAAAATCCTGAGATTGCCACAGACAACTCTGCTCCGCAAAACCCAGGCGCTGATGCTAACCCACCAGAAGCTGAACCGGAGACACATGTTGATACATCAAATCCTCATGCCACCCCTCCAAGTCCAACTATTGATCAATGGGATTCAACTGCTGATCCGCTAAGCCCTGCTACCAGACCGCCGAGCCCTGCTGCCAAAGCGCCAAGCCCAGTTAAGGAGAATGTCAATCCATCAAGCCCAGCCAAAGATGATGATGTTGTTATTACTAGCACTGCGTATACCACCCCGGGCAATCCAGTTGTTTTGTCTAAACATTCCGCCAAGGATGAATTTGATTTTATGAACAAGGGGAAAGGCAAGACTGACTTGTCAAGCTATGCTAATTTGTCTGCTCAGGATCTTCATTCCGGTTTCTTGAACCGCCTCTTCACAAGCCGGGATTATGAGGCCGGTTTGGTAAATCTGATGAAGGAGCGCTATGAGGTAAACCGGTTGATCTTTTATTCTATACCTTCATTGCATTGTAGCCCCCAAGGGCCGGTTTGTCTTAGAAAGTTAAAATGGGACTTCGTATATTCCGTACTGTACTTTGTTGATTTTCCTTGTGTATTTTTTGATCAAACACACATTAGCCCCCAAGTGCCATGATTAAAACTTGTATTAATCCGTGGGACTTCAACAATCAGTAGAAAAAGGTGATCCACATTAGCCCCCAAGTGCCAAGTGTATAACTGGTTATATGCTTGGGACTTCCAAAAAAGAAAATGATATGCTCTTCTGACTATTGTAGACTGAAATAAATCAACAAGTCTCTCAAATTGCTGATCTTCAAGAGAATCTTAAATCCCAACAAGCAGAAACCACCAAGGAAAAAGATGAGTTAAAAACTGCCTTAACCACCATGGAGAAGCTCAAAGAGTGGTTCAAGTTTGAGCGGGTCAACTGGGACACCGAAAAGGCTGGATTGCTAAAGCGGGCGGAAGACGCTGAATTAGCTCTTAAACCAGTGGCGGAAGAGCTTACTAGATTGAAGCGCCAAGTCAATGCCATGACGTCTGCAATATTTGGTAAGTACCTTTTCCCAAGGCTTTGTGAATGTTCCGCTTTGAAATTTTGTCGGTTTAACATGAAATCCTTAAACCGCTGTAGGTAGCCGCATTGCTCATCTGGGCGCTGATATATGGATGAAGCTAAAGGCCGCCTATACGCTGATTGAACAGCTGTATACCGGTGCCCAACAAGTTATCTGCGCATCTTCCTATGACAATGCGGCCCCAACACTGATCAAGGACACGCTGGCCAGGTTATCTATGACGCCAGCACAGATAGAAGAGGTGAAGCGATCCGCTGCCAGGGCTGGCGCTTTGTTAGCACTTACCCGAGCCAAAGCATGGATAGCTGATCTCGATCCAGTTGATATTGCCAAGGGCTTTCCCAGTGAACAAGAAAACGGGGCAGTGTTTGATAATGAAGCCCTCAAACGTGTGACGAGGGAGATGCGTCCTCTGGCGAGTCAGTTGGCAGAAGAAGCTAACTTGACGGTTCACCGGTCCTTCTATGATGCTAACAACAAATGGGTTAAGGCTGTCATTCCAGAAGTGCAAAATCTTATTCCGCCAATCTGTAAGCACACTTACACCCCTGACGTTGATCCGACTAAACTTATAAGTGAAGAGGCTGTCTTTCATGCCTTAACCCAGATTGATTGGACCACCACTGACTTCCAGCCATTGGATGGGGAGGAGGCTGAACCGATGCCAGATGACCCATCCACTTCGCGTCAACATGGCGATGAAGCTTGATCCGGCAATCTAGTTGATACTTCAGAAACTGTCCGGTTTAGAACAATTCCATATTTTGGGCCGTTACGCGCCTTGTAATAGGGTAGCAAAAATACTTTGATCTGCTGCCATCGTGCAGTGGGAGATACTTTATGTGATCCGCCATGATAATTTCAATGTTGGCTCATATATCATAGTATGCAATCCTTATGTCTGCGTAAAAAGAATTGTCCTGGCGGTTTACCGCCGGACGGGTCATAATGCCCAAGATAAAGCCTGATTGATAATCAAAACTTGAGAAATATGAAATAACTCATACCTGTGATGTGATATCACTTTAGCTGGTGTACCAACTTTGATTGTAATAAGGGTGAAGACCCAAATCTGGAATTTTGTATAACTCCATTAGGTACTGATGGCATATAATAAGTCATGCCGGGTTATGATGAACACCAGATGATCAAAACTGGCGACAAGTAGTCAAATCCAGGCCGGGTTAACAAACTCCGGTTTGATAATAAGGTCTGTCAACTTGTAGTTGAAAACCAAGCCAGTTTAAGAAACACCAGGCTAATAAGATGACTGAAAAGCCATACCAGGTCTAAGAGACCGGTTTAACATAGAATTTATCAAAAGAAAAGTGACAAACGCAAATAAAAACCGTGTAGTCAAGGCTTTTCAAGGGCTGCCAGGCCCAAATCCGAGGCTTTTCATGGGCTGCCAGGCCGCTGAGTTAAACCATTTGACAAAGCCTTTTAAGATGGGCCTCCAACTAACCAATCACCGTTTTAACTTTGACAAGTTCAGGGTCTCAATGAGAGTAACTGTCAAACGTTCGGAGGGGCATGCTAGGATTATCTGGATAGGAGTGGCTTACTTGATGAAGGCAGGTTAACCCGGGGTTTTAGGTAAATATACCAGGCTTCCAAGCTGTGGTTCGATACCCAGCTACAAGGGTCCTTTCAAACTCCTTGGTATTGGACACAAGGAGCCCCCAAGTAACGTGATGAGCTGTGCTCATTGGGTGCCTATGTTTGAGCTGTGCATAGCATCCAGACTCTCTTTGGCCCCTTGGGTGTGAAGCTCCCAAGCTGTATTGTGGCGTGATGACCGGTTTAACAGGCAGTACTCCGCTTTGTCAGCGGAATCCCCCATGTAACTCAAAGGATATTTGAGAAAAAACAGTAGAGGCCCTGCTTATAGCAAGGATGTTGGTTTATTTTATTAATCATAATATATACATTGTCGAAATATGTACATAAGAAAAGCCTATGGCTCAAGTGTAGTAAGGCCGTAGGAGAGCTATGTTCCACGGCCGTCGGGTCTCCTCCTCAGAGCTGCGTGAGTTGTCTCGAACATCAATGAGGTAGTATGATCCATTGTGCAGATTTTTGCTGACCACAAAGGGGCCTTCCCAAGGTGGGGATAGCTTGTGCATATCGGTCTGATCTTGGATGAGCCGGAGCACCAAGTCGCCTTCTTGAAAGGTTCTTGTCTTAACCCTGCGGCTATGATAACGTCGTAGGTCTTGTTGATAATCAACAAGACCGTCGATCGAGCCAAAGCCATGTCCCGTTTCTCATCTAACAGGTCCAGCGCCTCTTGGCGTGCTTGCTCGTTGTCCGCTTCAACATAATTAGCTACCCGGGGCGAGCCATGACGAATATCACTTGGGGGGACCGCCTCTGCCCCGTACACCATGAAGAAAGGTGTGTATCATGTTGATCGATTGGGGGTGGTGTTGATGCTCCATAAGACATAAGGCAATTCTTCCACCCAACAACCCGGCGTCCGTTTCAAGGGAATCATGAGCTGGGGTTTAATACCCTTCAAAATTTCTTGGTTGGCTCTCTCTGCTTGACCGTTGGACTGAGGGTGCGCCACAGATGCTAAGTCAAGCCGGATGTGCTCTCTCTGACAGAAATCCTCCATCTCACCTTTAGAAAGGTTTGTGCCATTATCCGTGATGATGCTGTGTGGAAAGCCAAAATGGAATATAATCTTTTTGAGAAATTGAACCGCCATAGCCGCATCACACTTGCTGACAGGCTCCGCTTCAACCCACTTGGTGAATTTATCAACCGCCACCAATAGGTGGGTCTTTTTATCCTTGGAACGCTTAAAGGGTCCCACCATTTCAAGCCCCCAAGTGGCAAAAGGCCAAGTGATAGGAATCATCCGTAGTTCTTGAGCCGGAACATGAGCTCTGCGTGAAAACTTTTGAAAAGCATCACATCGCTTTACCAGATCCTCCGCATCAGCATGAACTGTCAACCAGTAGAACCCATGTCGAAAAGCTTTTGCAACCAGGGACTTTGAACCGGCATGATGAGCACAATCCCCTTCATGAATTTCCTGTAGGATCTCTTGGCCTTCTTTTGGAGAAACACAACGCTGAAATACGCCTGAAATGCTACAGCGGTGTAACTCGCCATTGTGAATAACCATGGACTTGGATCGCCAGACTATCTGCCGAGCCAGGACTTCATCATCTGGTAACTCGCCCCGGTTCATGTACGCCAGATATGGAACCGTCCAATCTGGCACAACGTGCGGTCACAAATTGAGCCTCCAGATCAGGAACAGCCAAATGCTCTTCTGTAGGCAACTTAACAGACGGGTTATGCAAGATATCTAAAAAGGTATTGGGAGGTACCGGTTTACGCTGAGATCCAAGCCGGCTTAAAGCGTCTGCTGCTTCATTTTTGCGCCGATCGATATGCTCAACCTGATACCCTTTGAAGTGACCCGCCACAATAACCACCTCACGCCTGTAAGCCGCCATGAGTGGATCCTTAGAATCCCAAGTACCAGAAACTTGCTGAGCTACCAGATCAGAATCTCCAAAACAACGAACTTGACTTAAGTTCATCTCTTTAGCCACACGGAGACCATGGAGTAAAGCTCCGTACTCAGCTGCATTGTTAGTACAGGGAAACATCAAGCGGAGAACATAACAAATTTTATCACCTCGAGGGGAAGTAAGGACAACTCCAACCCCCGAGCCCTCCAACTGCCTGGATCCATCAAAATGAATAGTCCAATATGTATTATCCGGTTTGTCTTCTGGTGCTTGCAACTCGGTCCAATCATTAATGAAGTCCACAAGTTCCTGAGATTTGATGGCTGTTTGGGCACATACTTCAAACCGTGTGGACCAAGCTCAATTGCCCATTTTGCAACCCGACCAGTTGCTTCCCTATTTTGAATTATATCGCCCAAAGGAGCAGAACTAACCACTGTGATGGGATGGCCTTGAAAGTATTGCTTGAGTTTTCGACTTGCCATAAAAACCCCATACACCAACTTCTTCTAATGTGGATAGCATTGTTTTGACTCGATTAGAACTTCACTGATGTAATACTGTCAGGACCCCGATCCTAAGTCACAGCGATCTAGCATGTAACACATCATATCACTTTGTGGCCTCACGCATGGTATTCCCACGGGTACCACCTTACCTGGCCCGGGACCGTTTGCGCCTTTTGGCTCACGTATATGATAGTGCCGCTAGCATCCATATGACAAAGAACCCGGGCTGACATGGCTAGTCGTGAACCCAGAGTGGCACTAACTTACAGGGACAGGCATACATGACCCAACAACGAATGTGTCGGTCATCAGCGAGTGAATTCAGGCTATAGCACTAGGCTAGCAGGACTCCGGTGAACCGGGCTGTAGCGGGCTAACAGGACTCCGGAATTCATCGCGTGACATTTCCCCGAGGGGACAGACACAGGAACAAACAAGGACACATGCCGGCCAGCCTAAGTGTTCCGGAGCAGTAGCAAGCTACCATGGCTCAATGGAAACACTAGGAGACATTTCCCAGTAAGAGAGGCTACTAAGGATAAACAACTAGATGGTCAGATCCCACACATACCAAGCATTTCAATAACATACACACAATATGCTCGATATGTGCAAATACAACATGGCATCACAACATGACTCTACGACTCAAGTATTTATTCAATAGGCTCCGAGGAGCGAGATATTACAAACATGGGTCTCATGACCCAACACTCAGAGCATACAAGTCAAAGCACAAGCGGGAGCTTAACATGTCTGAGTACAGACATCTACAAATGAAAAAGGCTGAGAAGCCTGTCTATCTACCAGATCCTGCCGAAGGCACAAGATCGTAGCTGAGGCAACAAGCTAAAAGTCGAAGTCCACGCGGAACTACTAGCGAGACTGAAGTCTCTTTGCAAAAACATAAATTAAGCAACGTGAGTACAAATGTACCCAGCAAGACTTACATCAGAACTAACTACATATGCATCAGTATCAACAAAGGGGGTGGTGGAGTTTAACTGCAGCAAGCCAGCTTTGACTCGGTGGCTAACCTGAACTACGACTGCAAGTAACTCTTTTGAGGTGGTGCACAAGAGTCCACATATTCACCATATCAATACACCACTATGGATCCGCTCACGTCTCCCTACGAGAACGCCATCCATAGCACTCACGCTTATCTTGCGTATTTTAGAGTATCCACTTCCACTTGTCTATGAACTGTACAGGAAACCCAGAAGTCCTTTACCGCGGACACGACTATTTGAATAGATCATATTAACCCTGCAGGGGTGTACTTCTTCACACACGCTCTCACCACTTACCGCCGTTTACATGACATGTACTCGGCAACCTTCAAGCGAAAGCCCAGCGAGGGTGTCGGCCACGACCTGACTAACCACACAAGTCTCTCGTCCAGGTTTATTGACTATTCGGGTTCCATCCGCAAGGAGACCCGGCCGGGGTGTCGCTCACGGCCCCAAACGATGTGTGCAGGGTTCCCAAGCCCACCTCGACGGGTGGATCTACGCTTGGTACACCGTGCTACTGTGCCTAGTCTGTCCCAAGCCCACCTGTACCGGGTGCCACTTGGTAGACTACTAACACTACCTACAAACACCAGAAACTAGTTGCAACTCCTGGACAGAGATCAAGTTGATTAATAAGTCGAGAGAGCTTGGAGTGCCCGGAGCCCAATGTGTGGTAGTAACTGATCATGGATCACAAACACAGAACTCAGTTCCTGAGGACGGCTGCAATGAGACAACCCATCATGTACTCCTACATGACCTCTCACCGCTACCTTTACCAAATCGTGTTCACACACTTAGCTCTCAATAATAGGACATGTTCACACACCTACAATTCATCCCCGATGAATCAGACCTGACTCAACTCTAAGCAGTAGCAGGCATGACAAACAAACATGGATGAGTAGGCACATCAAGGCTCAAACAACTCCTACTCATGCTAGTGGGTTTCATCTATTTACTGTGGCAATGACAGGTCATGCAAAGGATAAAGGGGTTCAGCTACCGCAACAAATAACAAATATCTCGTTGTTGTCCTAATGCAGTAAAAGAGAGCAAGACCGAGAGAGTGGGATTTTATCGGAATGAACAAGGGGTTTTTGCTTGCCTGGCACTTCTAAAGATAATATAGTTCTTCATCGGTGTCATCGATCACATCATCGGTATCACGTCTATCGAGAGGGGACAAATACCGGCAACACAGAAGGAAACACAATCAATGCAACGCACAATATGATGCATGCTCATGACATGGCAATATGCTTATGATTTGAGCTGATGCAACTAAAACCATATTAAATGAAGTTGGTTTGAATCAAAGATTCAAATTCAAACTCCATATGTGATTTATTACATGCCATTTAATTGAATTGTCCTAAACAGTAGTCATAAGTTGTTCTAACATGCATGAAAATGGTACAGATGGATAGATTGGATTTTTCTAATAATTTTTCATATATAAATTATTTGATTTGGAGTTATGGTTGATTTTATATGATTTTTAGAAGTTTAGGGCATTTTATGGAATTTCCTGTAAAAGAATAAATCCAGAAAATGAATTATTGCGTCAGCAGTGCGTCAGGGTGACGTCAGTGGTCAACGGGGCTGGTCCAGGTCAAACCTGGCCAGTGGGTCCCGCGTGACAGTGTGATTAGACTAACTAATGTTTAATTAGTACTAATCCAAGTTAATTAGCAGGGCTGGCCCCACCTGTCATTGAACCAGGGGGGGTCAAACTGGGCCCACCCGAGGTCAAACTGGGTCAGCGGGTCAAACCTGCCGGCGGTTAGCCGCCGGCGAGGCCAGACGCGGCGGCGTGCTGCGGGATTTGTCCACAGGGCGCCGTTTGGTGCGCGAAGCACAGCTGCGGGATGCGGACGCTCGTCCGCATCCAACTGTGGTGGTGGCACGGCCGGGGAGTGGCCGGAGTGGTGCCGGCGACGAGCTCGGCGGCGGCCGAAGCTCGGGTGCAAGTGGGGATGGGGCTGCGGTGCGCAAACGAGCGCGGCGAGGTGCCACGGAGGCTCTATGCGATGCGGGGAGCGCATTGGGCGCATGCCTGGGACCAAATGGTCACCGGAGCATCACCGGCGACGAGTGCGGGCGGCGGCGTGCTGTGTGGCACGCATGCTATGCTCGCCGTCGAGCAGCTGCCTACCTACCTGGCCAAGCCAAGCAGCTCGCTGGAGCAGTGGCTGGGCTGGGCCGGCAGGTGGGCCTGCTGGGTGGCGCCAGGTAAGCCTTCCTCTTTCTTTCTATTTTTTTAAATATTCTCTAGGTTTGTTGTATTTCTAAAAATACCTAGGCAACTCCAAAAATCACGAAACTGCACCTGGTCCTTATTTGGAATATTTCCAGCATGGAACATTTTAGTTTGGGATTATTTGAGCATTTGATATATTTTATATAATTTAAATGCCCAAATTCAAATATTTAGAGATTTAATCCAGTGACCTTAGGGTGACCTAGAAATCTGTGCATCACTTCTGACAGTGGTTTAGGACCAAGGCAAAGTTGATGAACATTTTAGAAGGGCATTCCAGGTTCATTGAAAATATTTTTAGTAAACCCTAATTGGTTTCAGAGGGTTCTGGGGGTTCTGTCTTCCCCGTTTCAAATTTCATAAAATTTAAACATGATGCATGGATGCTAAAGCAAAAACAAGCAAGGCCGGAACTGGGGATGTGACAAATACATGGGTTGTTGAACCGGATACTCCTTCCCAGCCTCCTTACGCTCGACCACAATTGCCACACTGATCGTGAGGGCATTGGCAGCCACATATAATAGCAAGGAATCATTATCAACCGGAGCTGCAAGAACCGACGGTTCGACCAACTGCCGCTTTAACTCCTCAAAAGCCGCATTAGCTGCATCACTCTAGACGAAATTGTCTGTCTTTTTTAACGTCTGATACAAAGGAATTGCCTTCTCTCCCAAACGGCTGATAAAACGGCTAAGGGCTGCAATCCAACCCGCCAGACGCTGAACATCGTTGATACACTTTGGTTTAGCCAGGGATGTAATCGCTTTGATTTTTTCTGGATTAGCCTCAATGCCTCTGTTGGATACCAGAAAGCCTAAGAGCTTGCCTGCCGGAACACCAAAAACACATTTATCCGGATTGAGCATCATTTTGTAAACCCAAAGATTGTCAAACGTCTCCTTGAGGTCATCTATTAGTGTTTCCTTCTTCCTGGATTTTACCACAATGTCATCCACATAGGCATGAACATTACGCCCAATCTGTGTATGAAGACAATTCTACACACAACGCAGATAAGTTGCCTGGTCACTCTTGAGCCCAAAGGGCATTGAAACATAGCAGAAGGCTCCAAAGGGAGTGATGAAGGCTGTCTTCTCCTGGTCCTTAACTGCCATCTTGATCTGATGATAACCTGAATAAGCATCCAAGAAACTCAGGCGCTCACAACCCGCCGTCGCATCAATAATCTGATCAATATGCGGGAGAGCAAAGGGATAGGCTGGACAAGCCTTATTCAAGTTTGTGTAGTCCACACACATACGCCAAGTGCCATTTTTCTTAAGAACAAGCACCGGATTAGCCAACCATTCACGGTGAAACACTTCAACGATAAACCCAGCAGCCAATAGCCGGGCTACCCCTTCACCAATTGCCTTTCGTCTTTCTTCGTTGAAGCGGCGAAGAAATTGCTTGACCGTTTTAAACTTGGGATCAATATTAAGAGTGTGCTCAGCGAGTTCCCTCGGTACACCTAGCATGTCAGAAGGCTTCCATGCAAAAACGTCCCGGTTCTCACGGATGAACTCGATGAGCGCGCTTTCCTATTTCAGATCCAGGTTTGTGCTGATGCTGAACTGCTTGGACGAATCGCCAGGAACAAAGTCAACAAGTTCAGTCTCACCAGCCGGTTTGAAATGCAGGGTTGGGTCATGCTCAGTGGTGGGCTTCTTCAGAGGGGTCATGTCTACCGGATCAACATTTTCCTTATAAAACTTCAGCTCCTCTGTAGCACAAACCGACTCAGCATAGGCCGCATCACCTTCCTCGCAATCCAAAGCGATTTTACAACTTCCGTGAACCGTAATGGTCCCTTTATGCCCCGGCATCTTGAGCTGCAAGTAAATATAACAAGGCCTCGCCATGAACTTTGCATAAGCCGGTCGCCCAAACAGTGCGTGGTACGGGCTCTGTATCCTCACCACTTCAAAGGTCAATGTCTCAGACCAGGAATCATGTTCATCACCAAACACAACTTCCAAAGCAATCTTACCAACAGGATATGCCAATTTACCTGGTACCACACCATGGAAAACAGTGTTGGACGGTTTAAGACTCTTGTCTGTCAACCCCATGCGACGGAAGGTCTCATAATACAGAATGTTGATACTGCTTCCCCCATCCATGAGTACCTTGGTGAACTTATAACCTCCCACCTGAGGCGCCACCACCAAAGCCAGGTGACCCGGATTGTCAACCCGGGGCGGATGATCCTCCCTACTCCACACAATAAGTTGTTCGGACCACCGCAGATAATGTGGTACTGCCAGTTCAACGGCATTAACTGCCCTCTTGTGAAGCTTCTGATCACGCTTGCAGAAACTAGTGGTGAACACATGATACTGCCCACCATTCAACTGCTTTGGGTGACTTTGGTAACTCGACTGCTGCTGATTTCCTTGATTACTCGGCTGGTTATTACCACCTTGGTTGTTCTGGTTGCCCTGATTATTCTGAAATCCAGAGTTTGAACCGCCGCCACCATGAAAACCTGGACCTGAACCGCCCAATGGACCCTGGTCATACAGGAAAAGATCAGAGTTTTTGAACTCCTTCATGATGTGACAATCCTTCCAAAGATGCGTTGCAGGAGCCTCCTTGGTCCCATGCTTTGGGCAGAGCTGATTCAACAAACGCTGCAGATTTATTCCGCCACCGCGCTGGGGCGGTTTACCCTTACGACGCTGCACATTAGCGTTAGCCACAAAATCTAAATCCTCTTTACGCTTACCGTTATTCCCATGGCCTCCTTGGCTGTGCTGCTATCCCTTTGCACCGCCGTTCTTCTTTCCCTTCTCCGGTTTCTCCTCATCAAAATCGGGATCCTTGGTATTATCAGAATCGACATACTTGACCAAGCCGGCCATAAGGGTGCCCAAGTCATCGCAGTGGCGCTTGAGCCGTCCCAACTTCATCTTTAGTGACTTAAACCGGCAATTGCGTTCCAGAGTGATGATTGCTTGACCAGCGTTAATCCGGTCTGAAGAATGCAAAACTTCTGAAACCCGGCGCACCCAATGAGTGGTTGACTCATTCTCCCCTTGAACACAGGCATCCAGATCCACAATAGAGATGGGATGTTTGCAGGTGTCTTTGAAATTGGCTATAAACCGGGCCTTCAACTCGTCCCATGATTCGATGGAGTTAGCTAGTAAGTTTTTCAACCAAGTCCGGACTGTCCCTTCCAACATCATCGTGAAATACTTTGCATAAGCCGCTTCATCCACGTCTAGCATCTCCATTGCCATGTCATAACTTTTGACCCACGCCTCAGGCGGCTGATCCGCCGTATAATTCGGCACCTTACGTGGACCCTTGAAATCTTTAGGCAGTCGCCCCTTGCGTAGAGCCGGAATGAGACAAGGCACTCCCTAGGAGCTGAAGGCTAACCCGGTACCACGGTCTACTGACGCTGCAGGTTGAACCTGGGCGGGTTGATAACGACCCGTATGCTGTGCTGCCAAAGCGGTCTCCCTTCATGCTCTGCCATTATCCACCATGTCCTGAGCATTTACTTCACCACGTGCCAGATTGGGTCTTTGGGGAACAGTCCGGTGTCGTGCACTGCTAGATACTTCTGGTTCATCCATGTGCCTGCTGTAACTTTTGCTCGGACGGGGAGTTGAATGAATTCTATCCCGGCTGTAGGAATAAGCCTGCTGCTGCACCATGGCGGTTTGAAGAAGATCTCTGGCCCGCCGCTTCTCAATTGCTGCCAGTGAATCGCCCTCCATCGAAATAGCTGCCAAGCGAGATGCCGCAACAATCATATTGTCCAAAGGACTCAAGAAGTGACCCGGTGGAGTTGGCACGTATTGCGGCGGGTTATCTTTTCGTCGAGGTGGTTCCATCGTCCGTGGTTGATCCGGTGCTTCCCTCGGTGTGTCAGTCCGGTTTGTGGCTACCGGATTACTCGGCCCAGCCCCGGGCGTGTTGAAAAGATTTACTCCCTTGAAGACTGATGGCAGACGTGACCGATACTTTCTCCGCATTACATCATGTGTTGCATTCTGATCCAACAGGAGTCGGTAGTTCTACGCCTGTATTTGCTGTGACTGGGCATCCAAAGCGGCCCGTTCTTCAGCCAACCTAGCGTCCTTAGTTGCTAGGTCCTCCTTAGCTTTTGTTATCTGGTCCTTCAGCTTCGCAATATTCGCATTATGCTGATCCTGTGTCTCCGGGGTAACTGCCGTGGTCAACAAGGTGGCCCAGGCATCCATCAAACCGGAGAGGACTTGAGCCGGTCGGTGCACCGGGCCTCCTGCCGCGGCTGCTGATCCGGTATTCATTGCTGCTGTGGATGAAGATTGTAGAGTGGGATGTGTTCCGGCCATGAAAATAGCAACCCTACTTGGCGGTTCAAAGAGGTCCGGAATACTGTTACCATCGGAATATCCTTCGAACACACCATCATGAACTTGGTACAGGGACTCGGTTTCACCAGTGGATGACTCGCCATCGGAATAAGCAACCGTCTCACCTTCAAACACCGATTCAGATCCAATCCCATGGACACATCCTACGAACGCACGCTTCATGGCGGGTCTCACCCGGGCAGGGCTTGCACGCTGAGCCGTCTCGACGAGGTCGGTGTAGACGTCCGGCTCAGGGCCCGGTTCACCGATCTTGCCAATGAAGACGTGAATTCCGCCAAAGGGGACCTGGTACCCGTACTCGATTGAGTCGGCCTCGGGGCCCCATCCTTCATCGTCGATGTAGAGCTTGCCGCAACGACTCTTGGTCATCCGGCTGACCACGTACCCCTTAAGTCCTTCAGAGCTGCCCTTCAAGAACTCGAAACCATCGTGCGATAGCCCCACGGTGGGCGCCAACTATCATGGAATTAACACGTCAGATATCCTCATGAAAGGACTTAGTCGTGGAGCCATCGCTATGGGTTAGCTTGAAGGGGTTAAACCGGACAAGGGACACGAGAGTTTTATACTAGTTCGGCCCCTTCGATGAAGGTAAAAGCCTACATCTAGTTGTGATGGAATTGATTGGGTTTCGATGATCAGGGAGCGAATACGCTTTGCCTGAGTCTCGAGTTGTGGTCTGTTGTCCTAAACCGCCGCCGGGTCATCCCTTTATATACACAGGCTGACGCTCGGCCGGTCTACAGAGTCCCGAGGCCGACTCATACAAGGGTCCGGCTCGGTCTCTCCTTTCCTAACTTACAACACAAGTTTCATAACCATGGCAGTTTGCTATTACGGGCCCTAATCCTCCTTTGAGCTCCGAGCCTCTAAGCTTCATAGTAAAACACCATCTTCTGAGTCTTCATGGGCTTCAATATGATTGAGGGTAAATCGGCCCCTCCTAGGCGGTTTATACTTAGTAGTTATATCCCCAACATCGTATGATCCAATGTTTACGGGTTTAAACCCTTCTGGGAATTCATGATCCATTACTTCATCAGTGAAGCATAGGGGGTTTGCGGTGCCTCTATGTCAGGATACATCCTGACATAGTTCAAGTGAATCTAGTCTATTGTATTCGGCTCGGCCAGACTTTGATTTATTGTATCCGGCGTGACGGTCATCGTCACGTATTGTGGTGCGCCCCCGTGATCTGTAGATCAATCTTGACTGTCCTGCTTTTTTGTCCAATACATCTCGCAGGTCCTTCGTGTAGCCCCTGGCCTTAGCATTATCGTTTGATTGGCGACAGGGTGTGGACTGGACTTCGGGCTGGTACGCCACTTTGTCGCGGCCACGTGGTGCCCGGTCAGCCGCATCATCAGCTGGTAGCATGGGTTTTAAAGCTTCCTCGTCGAGCTGAGGTAGCAACCTGCGCTTTGGGTAGCTTTTGCTAGGGCGCTCGAGTCCGTATTCCTCGGCAGCCAGGACATCAGTCCATCTGTCAGTTAGCAGATCTTGATCATCTTGGAGATGTTGCTGCTTTTTATTCAGGCTTTTTGTAGTGGCTATAAGCCGACGTTTGAAGCGCTCCTGCTGGACGGGATCCTCCGGCACGATGAATTCTTCGTCACCAAGGCTCACCTCGTCTTCGGAGAGAGGCATGTAATTATCATCCTCTGATTCTCCATCTGTTGCCTGATCCTTAGGGCTAGTTTGCCCCTCTTCCTGCTCGGCCTGCTCGAAGCCTGGCTCGACAGGATTGTTTTAGTCTTCGGCACCATCCGGACTATTTTCATCTATTGTGTTGGTATCATTATTTTTGCCATGGCGGGGCTTGGAGCGGCGTCTATGCCGCCGGTGCCAAGATTGCTTCTCCGGGGGTTTATCCTCCGTCGCCTCCTCACCATCACTTGCTTTGGGGGTGTCCACCATATATATGTCATATGATGGGGTGGCTGTCCAGCGCCCGATAGGCGGTGGTTCCTGTTCGTCTCCTGCATTGTCGTCCATATCGTCAATGTCTTCGGAGTGGCTATTAAGTTGTCGACAGTGGCTATTAAGTGGGTGGTGGGTGGGTGCCGAATTTCTTCGTCGTCCGCTTCCCACTAGAGCCAGACATAGTTCGACGAAGAGTCTCCTGACAAAGAGAGAGACCTTAATGAGTTTATCAAGTCGCCCAAGGGCGAGTGCTGAAAAACATCCTCGGAGGTGAACTCCATAACCGGTGCCCAATCGGATTCGATAGGCACGGGTGAGGGAGTCCTAGATTAGGGGGTATCCGGATAGCCGGACTATATACATCGTCCGTACTATTGAATCGTGAAGATACAAAACTCAAGACTCCGGCCCATGTCCGGATGGGACTCTCCTTTGCGTGGAAGACAAACCTGGCGATCCGGATAATGTATTTCCTTCCTTGTAACCGACTCCGTGTAAACCCTAGCTCTCTCCGGTGTCTATATAAACCGGAGAGGATGGTCCTTAGAAGGCCGATCACAATTACAATCATATCATCATAGGCTAGCTCCTAGGGTTTAGCCTCTATGATCTCGTGGTAGATCTACTCTTGTACTACTCATATCTTCAATATTAATCAAGCAGGAAGTAGGGTTTTACCTCCATCGAGAGGGCCCGAACCTGGGTAAACATTGTGTCCCTTGCTTCCTATTACCATAAGCCTAAGACGCACAGATCGGGACCCCCTACACGAGATCCACCGGTTTTGACACCGACATTGGTGCTTTCATTGAGAGTTCCTCCGTGTCGTCGCTTAGAGGCTTGATGGCGTCTTCAATTGCCAACAACACGGTCCAGGGCGAGACTTCTCTCCCCGGATAGATCCTTGTGTTCGGCGGCTTCGCACTGCGGGCCAATCCGCTTGGTCATCTAGAGCAGATCAACAGCTACGCCCCTGGCCACCAGGTCAGGTTTGGAAACTTGAACTACACGGCGGATATTCGCGGAGACTTGATCTTCGACGGATTCGGGCCTGTGCCAGGAGCGCCGGACAGTCACGACGAGCATGGCCTAGGCCTGCTGTCGGACAATGCTCGGGATATCACCCCTGCAGTAGCCCCGGATCTAAATCCGGAGTAGGTTGCGTTGCCTAAGGACGGAGGGGTGGACCCCGCCCCGCAGGCCGCATACTCATCGGCGGTGGAGCCGAACACAGGTCTCACCTCTGTTGAGGCCTGTAACCTCGGCCCCGGGACTCGTATCCGGTTGTTGGTCCCGGTCCGCGTACCCTCGAGCCAGCCGAGCCAGGTTGGGCTCCGGTAGTGGAGTTTACTGCTGCGGACATCTTCCAGCACTCGCCCTTTGGCGACATGCTGAACTCATTAAAGTCTCTCTCTTTGTTAGGAGGCTCTGGGCCGAACTATGTCTGGCTTGAGTGGGAGGCAGGCAACGAAGGAATTCGTTGCCCACTCACCACCCACTTCATTGCCACGATCGATGATTTAACCGACGTTCTTGGCTTCGACTCCGAAGACATCGATGGTATGGACGACGATGCAGGAGAAGCTTCAGAATCTCTAGGGCGCGGGGCTACTACCTCGTCACACGATATATACATGGTGGATACACCCAAGAAGGACGGCGGCGATAATCTGGAAGATAAAACACCCGGGCAAAAGCCAAAACGGCGGCGTAGACGCCACTCAAAGTCTAGGAACAATAAAAATAGCGACAAGAGCGCGAGAAGGATCGACATCCCAGTAAACCTCGAAGGCAATAAAGACCACATGGACCCAGCGATGGAGCAGGATGAGCCAGGTCATGCCAAACCGAGTTCGGAGCAAATACCCGATCACAATGACCCGGTGGGACGAGCTCATGAAACCGCCCCAAGACATGAACACAGTCCGGACGATGATGCATTCACCATTCCGGACGAGCACACGGAACGAGACAACCTCCACCGAAAGCTTATGGCCAAGACAAGAAGTCTAAAGAAGCAGAAGCAACGGCTCAAAGCCGCACAGGAAACGCTCACTCGCAGATGGAATAAAGTGCTAGACACTGAAGAAAGATATCGCGACGATCGCCATACAAAAAGCTATCCAAAACGCAAACTACTGCCAGAATTCGATGACGAGGCCGTTCCACCAAAGAATAATACGACCAGGAGACCAGACGTACTGCTTCACAACCAGAACAGAATGGCTACTGATGCCGCGCACGATCTACGTGAGCATCTGGATAAGAAAGTCGGTGCAGCTAGTCCATCTACGGATCTAAAGGACACACCCCGGCGAGGGACTATGGTCCCCCAAATGCTCATACAAGCCAAATACCAGTTCGGAATAAACACCGGACACAACAACAGCCGACTGCATGCCACAGCGCACCCAGATACAGAGGGGCTGTCACCCCCTGTGCTTCACCGAAGAAGTACTGGACCATGAATTGCCACAAGGCTTTAAACCTGTGAACATAGAGGCATACAATGGAACGACAGACCCAGGGGGTCTGGATCGATGATTTTATCCTGCATATTCACATGGCTCGTGGGGATGACCTCCACGCCATCAAATACCTTCCCCTCAAACTAAAGGGACCAACTCGACACTGGTTGAAAAGCCTCCCCGAAAATTCAATCGGGAGTTGGGAGGAACTCGAGGACGCTTTTAGGGCCAACTTCCAAGGGACTTATGTCCGACCTCCGGATGCAGACGATCTAAGTCACATAATCCAACAGCCCGGAGAGTCCGCCCGCAAGCTTTGGAACAGATTCCTCACTAAGAAGAATCAAGTTGTCAATTGTCCGGACGCCGAAGCCTTATCAGCATTTAAACACAGCATCCGCGACGAGTGGCTCGCTCGACACCTCGGCCAAGAAAAGCCAAGGACAATGGCAGCCTTAACAGGCCTAATGACCCGCTTTTGCGCGGGTGAAGATAGCTGGTTAGCCCGTAAAGGCACCAGCGACCCCAACACATCCGAAATAAGGGATGGCAACGGGAAGCCACGGCGTAATAAACACAAAAGCCAAAACAAGGAAGAGAGCCCGAATAACACAACGGTCAATGCCGGATTCAGGGGCTCTCGACCTGATCAGCAAAAGAAGCCATTTAAAGGCAGTAAAGTGGGATCGTCCGGTCTGAACAAAGTCCTGCACAAACTATGCCAAATTCATGGCACCCCGGAGAAACCTGCGAACCACACGCATAGAGAATGCTGGGTCTTCAAGCAGGCCGGCAAATTAAATGCCGAACACAAGGGGAGGGAAACACCAAGTGAAGACGAGGAGCGAACCTCTCCAGCCGAACACTGGGGGACAGAAAAAATCCCCGCCAGAGATTAAAACAGTAAACATGATCCACGCGACTCACACATTCACGAGAAGGCACGAACGCGCGCTCAGAGACGCGCACAATGTAGAGCCCATCGTACCCACAACTGACTACTGGATGTCTCGTCCGATCACTTTCCATCACATGGACGACCGAACTAGTATTCGGCGCGGAGGATCAGAGGCCTTGGTGCTTGACCCAATAATCGACGGATACTGTCTCACCCGCGTCCTCATGGACGGTGGCTGTAGTCTCAATTTAATATACGAGGACACCGTCCGCAGAATGGGGATAAACCCATCCAGAATTAGCCAAAGCAACACCACCTTTGAAGGGGTGATACCAGGCGTTGAAGCCTACGGCAGGGGCTCCGTCGTGCTGGAAGTAACATTCGGCTCCCCAGGCAATTCCAGAAGCGAAGAATTACTCTTCACCATCGCACCCTTCCAAAGCGGCTATCACGCATTGCTTGGAAGAACGGCCTTCGCCCACTTCAACGCATTGCCGCACTATGGCTACCTTACACTCAAGATGCCCGGTCCACGTGGCGTCATCACCGTTAGCGGAATCATAGAGCGCTCTTGACGCGCAGAGGAACATGCGATTGCCCTGGCGGCCGGACTGTAAGCGGCCTCCAATATCAAAAAACATGACTGGTCATTACGACCACAGACACGGTTAGATGAGTCTGGTAGCCCGGATAAAACTGAACCAGGGCACTGTATATGTAATCCCATAACGGATACCAGGGGCTCTAAATATTTAATGCAGCCCCACATCTGGCTCAACCTTACTGGCAGGCCAACATCTTACACCTTTATTATCAATCGCATACTTACGTTGTACTCTCCTACGAGTTTTCTTTTTTTCCACAGACAATGTTCGCGCGATACCCTTCCAGGATACGGCACAACGGAGACAAAGGCGCAGACGTGCAGCAGGGCCCCGTTCAATAGGTTTCTTTTTAGATTAAGCCCCTGTGTAAACCTTTTCTACTGCCTCTTGTTGTTTAACCATCCCATGGGTCCCATACCCACAGAGGATAATGCCGTTATTGGCATTTTGCCATGACAAATTAAACGCACGTACCTGGAAATCTAGGGTTTATAATAGGCTTTCGTCAGCCTGTTTTCTTTTACAAAGACCGAATACCTTCGGGAGTGTTCGGCGTCACAAGTTTGGCCTTATATGCATCAGCTCCGAATCATGTCTTTGGTCAAATGTTGGGTTTGCCTGGCTCCTGGGTTTGCCGCCTTATGTTCCGTTATTATCGGCTAAGGCAGCCAAAGGAGAACTACTGTGATTGTGCCCTGGTTATTTTGGATGAGCACCTCAGTAGAGAAAGCCGAAAACTAACTGTCATGATACAGCGAGAGACTGTTCAACCACTCGAAGACTCACCGGAATCTTTACGATTCCTCTGCATTAACAAAGGGCCGTTTCCTGGCCATGTACATACGCGCCCATATTTGAATGCACGCGTAGGTACAAGGGGCTACATAGTAGCCCCACCGTTAGACCAACATGGCTAAGCGAAAGTGTTACAGCTATATAGTCCGGTTGCCTAGTTCGACGTGCGATCACCTCCTTAATGGACCAAGACGTTGGATCAAGTGTGATTAAGCATATTTTTTGCGAACACCCCCACATTGTATGCGTGGGGGCTGAAGCCAACGACTGCTAACTTTCGGATTACTCATATTTATATAAAAAACGGCCGCAAAGGGGACACAATCATACTTTCGGGCAAAAGTATAAATATAGCCTCATAATCAAAATAAACATTGTTTTTACAATGATTCGACTTATCACTCGAACAAGACATTCTTCGAGCACTGCGCCTCTATTAGGCGGGCACCTTCTGTGACCTACGCCAAGTAGTGCTCGGCTGGATATAGGCCTCCCGCCGGATCCTGGGTCGCTATAACGGTGGCCTCCATATCCATCTAATAGGCTTTAACGCGGGCAAGAGCCATTAATGCACACTCTATGCACGCCGACCTCCTCATGGCGTCAATCCGAGACACGGACCCAAGGAATTGTTGCACCAAACCAAAGTAACTGTTCAGCTTAGGCCCCTTCGGCCAAAGATGGTCTATTACAGACCGTATTGCAAGACCGGACAGCCTATGAAGCTCCGCCACAGCAGCCACCTTCTCATTTAGCGGCAGCGGGCGAGTGGGAGCATTGAATTGCGACCAGAAAAGCTTCTCCACTTCTTTATCACCTTGACCCTCGAAGAACTTGACAGCGTCAGCTGTACTATTCGCCAAGACCGCATATGCGTCTGTAGAACTCCAGTGCCCAGCCAGGGGAGCATACTTCGGATCCAAAAACTTCGTCCGTAGTAAGTAGGAGCCCCCAGCCACGATTTTGTCGGCCTGTTGGAGCTCCTCCCGCATAACCCGGATCTCGGTCCGCTTCTCTTTGGCGGCATTAAGTGCCTTGTCCAGCTCGGCCGATCTAGCCTTATTCTCCTTTTCAAGGAGTACATACCGGTCGGCGGCATTTTTCAACTCCCCAGCCATTTCGGCTATCTTTTCCTCGCTTCGGCGATGAGCAGCCTGTTCGGCTCTCAATTCTTCGGCCGCCTTTAGGGCAGCCGCATTGCTAGCCCGAGCTTGTTCCTTGGCCTGAGCAAGTTCCTCCCTCAGGGCCTCCACGGCAGCAACACCATCTGCAGTACAAACACATTGCATTAATATTATGCTCCTCTCGCATTTTCCTATAAAACATAATAAGGGAAGCAAAGCACATACCCTGTGACTCTTCCAGCCGTTTGTTCACCAGCGTGATATCGGCATCAATAGATCTGATCTGCCTCCTTAGTTCGGCAACTTCAACAGACAGGTTGGCTGCCGGATCCTTAGATACCTGCGCACATGTATGGCGCAGCCATTACTATGTGATCCCCCATTTGCCGCCTATGGCGGGCAACCAGAGTCTCAGGGGCTACTATCCATAGGGAGCACACCTAGCGCGTGCTTCACAACCAAAAAATAGTGCATTTTTCAATACATACTTCAAAGCCTTTGAGGAGGCTTGTAAATGCCTCATTCAAACCACTTGTAGCAGATGAAATCTTCGTGAGCATCGTGCTCATTAAAGAGCGGTGCTCCTCCGAGAGCGCGGCTCGCTCCAGAAGACCTGTCAGTACGTCCGGCCGGACATCAAACAGTGCCGGACCCTTCTCATTTTCCCCCGTGGGAACCAAACGCTCCGGGCTCAGGGCGACGGACGTATTAGCTTCCGGCTTCGGCAGATCCGGACTCCTATGTGACGACACCTCAGTGTCGCCCGCTTCATGAGGCGGAGAGGTGGGTGGGGTCTCACTCTCCATCATCTCCATAGGAAGATCCCCCGAAGACGAACTCTGTTGAGAAGAGCTGCTCGCCGGACTGCAAAAGACGAAGTCCCAGTTATGGATCTCGGAGAAACACCATACCTTCGAATTAATGATTAGATTATAGATTGGTGGAGGGCTGGCCCGTTGGTGGGCACGACGCGGTGAGGGTGCCCGTCGCGGCAGAGCCCCCTGGTGATACCTTCTTCCCTTGCTTGGGCATCTCCACCTCCAAGTCTTCGGAGGCGGCCCTCTTCCTTGTTGGAAATATGCCCTAGAGGCAATAATAAAAGTGTTATTATTATATTTCCTTGTTCATGATAATCGTTTATTATCCATGCTATAATTGTATTAATAGGAAACTCAGATACATGTGTGGATACATAGACAACACCATGTCCCTAGTGAGCCTCTAGTTGACTAGCTCGTTAATCAATAGATGGTCACGGTTTCCTGACCATGGACATTGGATGTCATTGATGACGAGATCACATCATTAGGAGAATGATGTGATGGACAAGACCCAATCCTAAGCCTAGCACAAAGATCGTGTAGTTCGTATGCTAAATCTTTTCTAATGTCAAGTATCTTTTCCTTAGACCATGAGATTGTGCAACTCCCGGATACCATAGGAATGCTTTGGGTGTACCAAACATCACAACGTAACTGGGTGGCTATAAAGGTGCATTACAGGTATCTCCGAAAGTGTCTGTTGGGTTGGCACGAATCGAGACTGGGATTTGTCACTCCGTGTAAACGGAGAGGTATCTCTGGGCCCACTCGGTAGGACATCATCATAATGTGCACAACGTGACCTAGGGGTTGATCACGGGATGATGTGTTACGGAACAAGTAAAGAGACTTGCCGGTAACGAGATTGAACAAGGTATCGGTATACCGACGATCGAATCTCAGGCAAGTACAATACCGTTAGACAAAGGGAATTGTATACGGGATCGATTGAGTCCTTGACATCGTGGTTCATCCGATGAGATCATCGTGGAACATGTGGGAGCCAACATGGGTATCTAGATCCCGCTGTTGGTTATTGACCGGAGAACGTCTCGGTCATGTCTGCATGTCTCCCGAACCCGTAGGGTCTACACACTTAAGGTTCGGTGACGCTAGAGTTATAAAGGAAGCTTGTATGTGGTTACCGAATGTTGTTAGGAGTCCCGGATGAGATCCCGGACGTCACGAGGAGTTCCGGAATGGTCCGGAGGTAAAGATTTATATATGGGAAGTCCTGTTTTGGTCACCGGAAAAGTTTTCGGCGATATCGGTAATGTAGCGGGACCACCGGGAGGGTCTCGAGGGTCCACCAAGTGGGGCCACCTGCCCCAGAAGGCTGTGTGGGCCAAGTGTGGGAGGGGACCAGCCCCTAGGTGGGCTGGTGCACCCCCCACAAGGGGTCCAAGGCGCAAGGGAGAGTGGGAGGGGGCAAACCCTAGTCCAGATGGGCCTTAAGGCCCACCTAGTGGGCGCCTCCCCTCTCTCCCCCTCTTGGCCGCCTCCCCAAGTCCCATCTAGGGCTGGCCGCACCCCTTGGGGTGGGAAACCCTAAAGGGGGCGCAGCCCCCTTCTCCCCTATATGAATAGAGGTCTGGGGCTGCCCATAACACATGAGAACTTCTCCCTCTTGGTGCAGCCCTGCCTCTCCTCCTCCTCCTCTCCCGTGGTGCTTGGTGAAGCCCTGCTGGATTGCCACGCTCCTCCACCACCACCACGCCATTGTGCTGCTGCTGGATGGAGTCTTCCTCAACCTCTCCCTCTCTCCTTGCTGGATCAAGGCATGGGAGACGTCACCGGGCTGTACGTGTGTTGAACGCGGAGGTGCCGTCCGTTCGGCACTTGGTCATCGGTGATTTGGATCACGACGAGTACGAATCCATCAACCCCGTTCACTTGAACGCTTCCGCTTAGCGATCTACAAGGGTATGTAGATGCACTCTCCTTCCCCTCGTTGCTGGTTTCTCCATAGATAGATCTTGGTGACACGTAGGAAAATTTTGAATTTCTGCTACGTTCCCCAACAGTGGTATTAGAGCCAGGTTTATTGCGTAGATTCTTTGCACGATTAGAACACAAAGTAGTTGTGGGCGTTGATTTTGTTCAATATGCTTACCGTTACTAGTCCAATCTTGTTTCGACGGTATTGTGGGATGAAGCGTCCCAGACCGACCTTACACGTACTCTTACGTGAGACAGGTTCCACCGACTGACATGCACTTGGTGCATAAGGTGGCTAGCGGGTGCCAGTCTCTCCCACTTTAGTCGGAACGGATTCGATGAAAAGGGTCCTTATGAAGGGTAAATAGCAATTGGCATATCACGTTGTGGTTTTGCGTAGGTAAGAAACGTTCTTGCTAGAAACCCATAGCAGCCACGTAAAACATGCAAACAACAATTAGAGGACGTCTAACTTGTTTTTGCAGGGTATGCTATGTGATGTGATATGGCCAAGAAGAATGTTATGAATGATATGTGATGTATGAGATTGATCATGTTCTTGTAATAGGATTCACGACTTGCATGTCGATGAGAATGACAACCGGCAGGAGCCATAGGAGTTGTCTTTATTTATTGTATGACCTGCGTGTCATTGAACAACGCCATGTAACTTACTTTACTACTAAACGCGTTAGCCATAGAAGTAGAAGTAGTCGTTGGCGTGACAACTTCATGAAGACACGATGATGGAGATCATGATGATGGAGATCATGGTGTCAAGCCGGTGACAAGATGATCATGGAGCCCTGAAGATGGAGATCAATGGAGCTATATGATATTGGCCATATCATGTCACAACTATATAATTGCATGTGATGTTTATTATGACTATGCATCTTGTTTACTTAGGACGACGGTAGTAAATAAGATGATCCCTTACAAAATTTCAAGAAGTGTTCTCCCCTAACTGTGCACCGTTGCTACAGTTCGTCGCTTCTAAGCACCACGTGATGATCGGGTGTGATGGATTCTTATGTTCACATACAACGGGTGTAAGACAGTTTTACACAGCGAAAACACTTAGGGTTAACTTGACGAGCCTAGCATGTACAGACATGGCCTCGGAACACGGAGACCGAAAGGTCGAGCATGAGTCGTATAGTAGATACGATCAACATGAAGATGTTCACCGATGATGACTAGTCCGTCTCACGTGATGATCGGACACGGCCTAGTTGACTCGGATCATGTAATCACTTAGATGACCAGAGGGATGTCTATCTGAGTGGGAGTTCATAAGATGAACTTAATTATCCTGAACATAGTCAAAAGACCTTTTGCAAATTATGTCGTTAGCTCGCGCTTTAGTTCTACTGTTTTAGATATGTTCCTAGAGAAAATATAGTTGAAAGTTGATAGTAGCAATTATGCGATCAGTAGAAAGCTTATGTCCTTAATGCACTGCTCAGTGTGCTGAACCCCAAACGTCGTTTGTGGATGTTGCGAACATCGGACATACACGTTTTGATAACTACGTGATAGTTCAGTTAAACGGTTTAGAGTTGAGGCACTAAAGACATTTTCGAAATGTCGCGGAACATATGAGATGTTTCAAGGGCTGAAATTGGGATTTCAGGCTCGTGCCCACGTCAAGAGGTATAAGACCTCCGACGATTTTTTTAGCCTGCAAACTAAGGGAGAAAAGCTCACTCGTTGAGCTTGTGCTCAGATTGTCTGAGTGCAACAATCACTTGAATCGAGTGGGAGTTGATCTTCCAGATAAGATAGTGATGTTTCCCTAAAGTCATTGCCACCAAGCTGCTAGAGCTTTGTGATGAACTATAACATATCAGGGATAGATATGATGATCCTTGAGGTATTCGTGATGTTTGACACCGCGAAAGTAGAAATCAAGAAGGAGCATCAATTGTTGATGGTTGGTGAAACCACTAGTTTCAATAAGGCAAGGGCAAGAAGGGATACTTCATGAAACGGCAAATCAGCTGCTGCTCTAGTGAAGAAACCCAAGGTTGAACCCAAACCCGAGACTAAGTGCTTCTGTAATAAAGGGAACAGCCACTGGAGCAGAATTACCCTAGATACTTGGTAGATGAGAAGGCTGGCAAGGTCGATAGAAGTATATTGGATATACATTGTGTTGATGTGTACTTTACTAGTACTCCTAGTAGCACCAGGGTATTAGATACCGGTTCGGTTGCTAAAGTGTTAGTAACTCGAAATAAAAGCTACGGAATAAACGGAGACTAGCTAAAGGTGAGCTGATGATATGTGTTGGAAATGTCTCCAATGTTGATATGATCAAGCATCGCACGCTCCCTCTACCATCGAGATTGGTGTTAAAACCTGAATAATTGTTATTTGGTGTTTGCGTTGAGCATAGACATGATTGCATTATGACTATCGCAATACGGTTATTCATTTAAAGAGAATAATGGTTACTCTATTTATTTGAATAATACCTTCAATGGTCTTGCACCTAAAATGAATGGTTCATTGAAATCTTGATCGTAGTGATACACATGTTCATGCCAAAAGATAGTAATGATAGTACCACCTACTTGTGGCACTGCCACGTAAGTCATATCGGTATAAAATGCATGAAGAAGCTCCATGTTGATGGATCTTTGGACTCACTCATTTTTGAAAAGTTTGAGACATGCAAACCATGTCCATTGGTGCATACGCATGAAGAAACTCCATATAGATGGATCATTTGGACTCACTTGATTTTGAATCACTTGAGATATGCAAATCATACCACATGGGCAAGATGACTAAAAAGCCTCGTTTTCAGTAAGATGGAACAAGATAGCAACTTGTTGGAAGTAGCACATTTTGATGTGTCCAGTCCAATGAGTGCTGAGGTATGCAGTGAATATCGTTATGTTCTTACTTCACAGATGATTCGAGTAGATGTTGAGAATATTTACTTGATGAAACACAAGTCTGAATTATTGAATGGTTCAAGTAATTTCAGAGTGAAGTAGAAGATCATTGTGACAAGAGGATAAAATGTCTATGATATGATCATAGAGATGAAATCTGAGTTACGAGTTTTGGCACGCAATTAAGACATTGTGGAAATTGTTTCACAATTAATACCGCCTGGAACACCATATGTGATGGTGTGTCCGAACATCATAGTTGCACCCTATTGGATATGGTGGGTACCATGATGTCTCTTATCGAATTACCACTATCGTTCATGGGTTAGGCATTAGAGACAACCGCACTCACTTTAATAGGGTACCACGTAATTCCGTTGAGACGACACCGTTTGGAGAAACCTAAGTTGTCATTTCTTAAAGGTTTGGGACTGCGACGCTTATGTGAAAAAGTTTCAGGATTGATAAGCTCGAACCCAAAGCGGATAAAATGCATCTTCATAGGACACCCAAAACAGTTGGGTATACCTCCTAATTCAGATCCGAAAGCAATAAGGATTGTTTCTTGTACCCGGTCCTTTCTCGAGGAAAAGTTTGTCTCGAAAAGTTGAGTGGGAGGATGGTGGTGACTTGATGAGGTTATTGAACCATCACTTCAACCAGTGTGTATCAGGGCACAGGAAGTTGTTCCTGTGGCACCTACACCAATTGAAGTGGAAGCTTATGATAGTGATCATGAAGTTTCGGATCAAGTCACTACCGAACCTCGTAGGACGACAAGGACGCGTACTACTTCGGAGTGGCACGGTGATCCTGTCTTGAAGATCATGTTGCTAGACAACAATGAACCTACGAGCTATGGAGAAGCGATGGTGGGCCCAAATTCCGACAAATGGTTAGAAGCCATGGAATCCGAGATAGGATCCATGTATCAGAACAAAGCATGGAATTTGGTGGACTTGCCCGATGATCGGCAAGCCATTGAGATAAATGGATCTTTAAGAAGAAGACGGACGTGGACGGTAATGTCACCGTCTGTGAAGCTCGACTTGTGGCGAAGAGTTTTTTCACAAGTTCAAGGAGTTGACTACGATGAGATTTTCTCATCCGTAGCGATGCTTAAAGTCCGTCGGAATCACGTTAGCACAAGTTGCATTTATGAAATCTGGCAGATGGATGTCAAAATGAGTTTCCTTACTAGTCGTGAGGAAAGGTTGTATGCGATACAATCAGAAAGGTTTTGTCGATCCTAAGGATGCTAAAAGGTATGCTGGCTCCAGCGATCCTTCTAAGGACTGGAGTAAGCATCTCGGAGTTGGAATGTACACTTTGATGAGATGATCAAAGATTTTGGGTTTGTACAAAGTTTATGAGAAACTTGTATTTCCAAAGAAGTGAGTGGGAGCACTATAGAATTTCTGATGAATATATGTTGTCGACATATCATAGATCAGAGATGACGTAGATTTTCTAGAAAGCATATAGGGTTATTTGAAAGGTGTTTTTCAATAGAAAACCTGGATTAAGCTACTTGAACATTGAGCATCAAGATCTATAAGGATAGATCAAAATGCTTAATAATACTTTCAAATGAGCACATATCTTGACATGATCTTGAAGGTGTTCAAGATGGATCAGTCAAAGAAGAAGTTCTTGCCTGAGTTGTAAAGGTACGAAGTTAAGACTTAAAGCTCGACCTCGGCAGAAAAGAGAGAAAGGACGAAGGTCGTCCCCTATGCTTTAGACGTAGGCTCTACAGTATGCTATGCTGTGTACCGCACCTGAAGTGTGCCTTGCCATGAGTCAGTCAAGGGGTACAAGAGTGATCCAAGAATAGATCACAGTACAGCGGTCAAAATTATCCTTAGTAACTAGTGGACTAAGGAATTTTCTCGGTTATGGAGGTGATAAAGAGTTCGACGTAAAGAGTTACGACGATGCAAGCTTAACACCTATTCGGATAGCTCTGAATAGAGATACCGGATACGTATAATGGAGAAACAATTTAGAATAGCTCCAAGTAGAACAGTTATTTGGAATAGCTCCAAATAGAGCGTGGTAGCTGCATCCAGGAGATGACATAGAGCACACACGGATCTGAAAGATTCAGACCCATTGACTAAAACCTCTCTCACAAGCAAAACATGATCAAACCTGAGAACTCATTGAGTCTTAATCACATGATGATGTGAACTAGTTTACAGACACTAGTAAACTCTTTGGATGTCGGTCACATGGCGGTGTGACCTGTGAATGTTAATCACATGGCGATGTGAACTAGATTATTGACTCTAGTGCAAGTGGGAGACTGTTGGAAATATGCCCTAGAGGCAATAATAAAAGTGTTATTATTATATTTCCTTGTTCATGATAATTGTTTATTATCCATGCTATAATTGTATTAATAGGAAACTCAGATACATGTGTGGATACATAGACAACACCATGTCCCTAGTGAGCCTCTAGTTGACTAGCTCGTTAATCAATAGATGGTCACGGTTTCCTGACCATGGACATTGGATGTCATTAATGACGGGATCACATCATTAGGAGAATGATGTGATGGACAAGACCCAATCCTAAGCCTAGCACAAAGATCGTGTAGTTCGTATACTAAAGCTTTTCTAATGTCAAGTATCTTTTCCTTAGACCATGAGATTGTGCAACTCCCGGATACCGTAGGAATGCTTTGGGTGTACCAAATGTCACAACGTAACTGGGTGGCTATAAAGGTGCATTACAGGTATCTCCGAAAGTGTTTGTTGGGTTGGCACGAATCAAGACTGGGATTTGTCACTCCGTGTAAACAGAGAGGTATCTCTGGGCCCACTCGGTAGGACATCATCATAATGTGCACAATGTGACCAAGGGGTTGATCACGGGATGATGTGTTACGGAATGAGTAAAGAGACTTGCCGGTAACGAGATTGAACAAGGTATCGGTATACCGACGATCGAATCTCAGGCAAGTACAATACCGTTAGACAAAGGGAATTATATACGGGATCGATTGAGTCCTTGACATCGTGGTTCATCCGATGAGATCATCGTGGAACATGTGGGAGCCAACATGGGTATCCAGATCCCGCTGTTGGTTATTGACCGGAGAACGTCTCGGTCATGTCTGCATATCTCCCGAACCCGTAGGGTCTACACACTTAAGGTTCGGTGACGCTAGGGTTATAAAGGAAGCTTGTATGTGGTTACCGAATGTTGTTCGGAGTCCCGGATGAGATCCCGGACGTCACGAGGAGTTCCGGAATGGTCCGGAGGTAAAGATTTATATATGGGAAGTCCCGTTTTGGTCACCGAAAAAGTTTCGGGCGATATCGGTAATGTACCGGGACCACCGGGAGGGTCCCGGGGGTCCACCAAGTGGGGCCACCTGCCCCAGAAGGCTGCGTGGGCCAAGTGTGGGAGGGGACCAGCCCCTAGGTGGGCTGGTGCGCCCCCCACAAGGGGTCCAAGGCGCAAGGGAGAGTGGGAGGGGGCAAACCCTAGTCCAGATGGGCCTTAAGGCCCACCTAGTGGGCGCCTCCCCTCTCTCCCCCTCTTGGCCGCCTCCCCAAGTCCCATCTAGGGCTGGCCGCACCCCTTGGGGTGGGAAACCCTAAAGGGGGCGGAGCCCCCTTCTCCCCTATATAAATAGAGGCCTGGGGCTGCCCATAACACATGAGAACTTCTCCCTCTTGGTGCAGCCCTGCCTCTCCTCCTCCTCCTCTCCCGTGGTGCTTGGCGAAGCCCTGCTGGATTGCCACGCTCCTCCACCACCACCACGCCGTTGTGCTGCTGCTGGATGGAGTCTTCCTCAACCTCTCCCTCTCTCCTTGCTGGATCAAGGCATGGGAGACGTCACCGGGCTGTACGTGTGTTGAACGCGGAGGTGACGTCCGTTCGGCACTTGGTCATCGGTGATTTGGATCACGACGAGTACGACTCCATCAACCCCGTTCACTTGAACGCTTCCGCTTAGCGATCTACAAGGGTATGTAGATGCACTCTCCTTCCCCTCGTTGCTGGTTTCTCCATAGATAGATCTTGGTGACACGTAGGAAAATTTTGAATTTCTGCTACGTTCCCCAACATTCCTCCCGCGCGGGGAGGAGGCTTTAGCATCCCTTTCCCGACTATCCTCCTCAGGGGAGGTAATGATTCCCCCGGTTTGGATGCGTAGTGTGTGAAGTTCGGCTTCACCCCCCTTTCCTTCGCCTTCCCCTGAGAGGATTTTGCTGAGCACCCGACCAAGCATCTTGGCAACGGTTGGACCAGGCGAGCCTTCAGGAAGTGGCGCCGGACACCTGATTCTCTCCGCCTTGTTGAGCCATTCCTGGCCAAGGAGGGATTTTCAGAATAATAGTTATGATAAATATAAACGAAGTGTCCATCTTTAAGGTTACTTACTTGGGCATCTAGGCGATTGCAGCTTAGGCCCGCATCCTCGATGGTGTCCAGACACTTTACTTGTGGTCTGAAGAATAATTTACACGTCCCTTCGAGCTTCAGGCCGAAGGAGTGCTTAATAGTCCGTGGACCCTCCGGATTAAACTCCCACATCTGGAGAGGCCGATGTTTGCACGGCAACATCCATCGGATTAACATCACTTGCATTATCACTACTAGGGAAAACCCTAGCAATAGCGCGTGTTTTGTGTCCACTAGTAGCGCGGGGGGCGTGCTACTAATAAGGCGTTACAGCTATTGCTTAGCAGTAACGTGTGCCCGCACGCGCTACTGCTAGGACAAATAGCTGCAGCGTTTGTTCAGTACCACGCTACTGCTAAGGTAACTACTTGCAGCATGTTTTCTGTCCATCGCTACTAGTATTTTTTTAGTGTACTTATGCGCCATCGTACAAATATTGGTACAATACCAGCTGTTATGAGGTTTACATCATTATGTCCATAACAGTGTGTCAAATGAAGGTGGATTAGGTTCAAGTGGAGGCAATATGTGGTGCATGTCAAAAGTATACTACTAATCCAAACTTGATCTAGTTTGGGCTAGTAGTACTTTCGATGTGCACCACATGTTGCCTCCACTTGAATCTAATCTGCCAGCACAAGCTATTTAATCATCATCATAGTCATTACCACCAACAGTATTTATTTAATCAGCACTAACACTAGCTAATAATAATCATCATAGTCATTACCACCAACACTAGCTATTTTATCATCATAGTAATAGTGTAGCACATCGTCATCCTCAAACTCATTTCTAGCTAGCTAATCACTCCTGCTGCTCTCTCTTAGGTAAAATAACATAAAACATGTATAGCTCTCCTCCTCGATCAAACTGGAGCATGCAGTTGAACCTGTCTCCTAATCGTGGGTAGCGCATCTGTTTGCTGCCCCCTAGTACTTCTCTGCGCTCCCCCATCACATATTTGGTCCAGTCCTGCACTATTCAGCATCCCTCGCTAATCTTGAATGCACTAAAGTAATCTGTAGGATATCTTGGCCGTAAGCTGATAATACTCATGGTACCTTTAGTCTCGATCCCATAAGGCACAACATTCATCGGGAGTCCCTCTTGAAGAACATCGTACGGTAACTAGGGGTGGGCACACTCACACCGAAAACCGAAAAACCGAACTGAACCAAACCGATTTAACCAATTTATGTGTTTATTCGGTGTATGGTTTTTTGGTTCGGTGGCAATTTTATTTCCTATTCGGTGTTCGGTGCAACTTCGGTTTCATGCAGTCACAAACCGAAATCACCGAAGAAACCGTTGTTTTCTATGATGGCCAGCCCACCCGTACGTGATTGTGGCTGTGACCTGTGAGCGGCTGAGCGCAGCCCATTTTTCCTTCGGCCCAACAGCCTCTGATTTGCCTAATGTATAGATATAAATCATCCGACGTCCACATGTACGTGAAACCCTAGTCACCGCCCATCGCTCGATCCTTTCGTCAGGCGGTGCCCTCTCCTCTCCAACCCTAGACGCCAGATCAGCTACTCATCGAGTCGGCTCCGGCGAGTCAGCGTTCGGCGGTCAGCAACAAATCCTATGGTTGAGACGGACGTAAGCCATCCGCTTGCTTCTCCAAGTTCTAATCTCTCAAATCTCAGTACAAGTACCTAGTAAACTACGAACGTAACTCCATGCAAGTGATCAGTTTGATCTACTACTAGTAGGAATATTTTAGTATTGTTTTGCATGAAACAATTGCCATGAGAGCTAGTGTATCAGCAAGTACTTGTACGATTTCTATCCATAGATCTTCTCGTACATGTGCAGTGTGCGTGCGTAATATAACAAATTATTTATTAGTCTATGGTTTAGTGCATGTGCTTATTCTGATCCATATGTTCTTAGACATAAGCCAAAATGCTTCTAGAAACGTGAGTACGTACCAGCTAGATGCGGCGTAAGGCGGCTGGAAAATCAATTAAGGTGCCTGTGTGCTAGCTTCCTTAGGCTAGCTTGCAATTGTAGGTATATAGCTCCTGGGGTGAATCCATCTAGCAGTTAAAACAAACATATATAATACGTATCAAATTCCTTAAAAATGGTACAAAATGAAAGCTGCACACTTAGAGGTATCACATGTATTCTCCCTTATATAATACTTTTCATGTTCCACATGATCTTATGTTTTATACACAGTACAGTTGTTTGCTTAACCGAATTGAACAGTGACTAATCATATTCTTGTCTAATTTGTAGATGTCAGAACCAAATGAAGACATCGCCAATCAAGAATCTGAGAGCTTAGCGGTGGTCACAGAGGGAGAGCAGAATGAGAATAATGGGCAGCAACCGGATGCATCGGAGAATGCTAAGAAGGAAGTGGTGATGCCCAAGAAAAGGAAAGAGATGGAACCAAGATCAGAGGTCTGGGATAGTTTCACCAAGATCGTAGAGGGAGATGTTTTGAAGAGGGGCAAGTGCAACTACTGTAAACGTGAGCTTAAATGTGAAACAAAAATCAATGGTACATCTGCCCTAAATTCTCATTTAAAGATATGCAAGAAGAATCCTAATAGGAACAAAGATGATAAGCAGCCTACTTTGCAAGCTACACGAAATGAAGGGGATGGTAGCAAGTGTACACTTACTGCTTGGAGGTTTGATCCTGAAATGCTTAGGAAAGCTTTTGCTGAAATGATTATTACAGATGAGCTCCCTTTTGCATTTTCTGAGAAAGAAGGGTTTAGAAAGTTTATGTCCAAGGCATGCCCACGTTTCAATGTGCCGTCTAGGAGAACAACTACTAGGGAAGTTGTTAGCATGTTCAATGTGCAGAAACAGAAGCTGAAAAAAATCTTTAAGGAATCATGCGAAAGAGTATGCCTCACCACTGACACATGGACTTCTGCCCAGAAGCAGAACTATATGTGTGTTACAGCACATTTCATTGATGGTGACTGGAAGCTACAAAAGAAGATAATTGGGTTTTTCTTAGTGAAGGGACATAGGGGGGAGGACATTGGGAAGGACTTGGAGAGATGCTTAGTAGATTGGGGGCTTGATAAAGTTTTCACAATAACTGTTGACAATGCTTCTGCTAATGACGGTGCTATAAATTATATCAGGAGGGTTATGAATAAAGCCAAAAGTAGTATTGCTGAAGGGAAGTATTTTCACATGAGATGTGCTGCGCATATTATAAACTTGGTGGTTACTGATGGACTAAAGGAAATCGACCTTTCAGTGGCACGTGTGCGAGCTGCTGTAAAGTTTGTGAAGAACTCCCCTGCTAGAATTACAAGGTTTAAGAAATGTGCTGAACTAGAGAAAGTTAAAAGTAAAGCCTTTTTGTCATTGGATGTGCCTACTAGATGGAACTCAATATACCTTATGTTGAGAGCTGCAGCAACGTATGAGCAAGTTTTTTATAGGTATGCTCATGAGGACCCGTACTATGCACTTGATTTAAATGGTGAGAAAGGTCCGGGAGTTCCAGAAGCCGCAGATTGGGATAATGCAAGAAAGATGACAGAATTTTTGGAACACTTCTACAAGCTTACTGTCCGTGTTTCCGCGTCGCTACACTGTACAGCTCACATATTTTTTCATGAGATAGCCGATGTTATCATCTTGTTGCGGCAATGGTGTGAAAGCGAAGATTCTTTGCGTAAGGACATGGCTAAGAGGATGATAGCTAAGTACAATAAATATTGGGGGGATCATAAAAGCTTCAACATCCTTATTTTTATTGCGGTTTCTCTTGATCCAAGGTACAAGTTGTCAAATTACATAAAGATAGCTATTCTAAGAGATGTTTGGTGAGACCCAAGGGCAGGTAGTTTGGACTGAAATAAGTAAGACGCTTCACGAGTTATTTGAAGAATATGGAAAGATATATGCTCCAAGTGATAAAGTGCAGCCGTCCAATGTAGCACAAGAACCTGAAGCCCGTGGCACAAGTTTAATGAAGTCCTTGCTTGCTCAAAAGATGAGGACGAGCACTTTTGGAATTACTGCTAGTAAATCTGAACTTGAGAAGTACCTTTCCGAGGAGAATGAAGAAGATGGCAGCAAGTTTGACATTCGTGAGTGGTGGAAGGTCAATTCTTCTAGATTTCCAGTATTGTCACATTTGGCCCTTGATGTTTTAGCAATTCCTATATCTACGGTTGCATCGGAGTCGGCCTTCAGCACTGGTGGTCGTATTTTAGATCCATTCAGGAGCTCCTTAACTCCATTTATGGTCCAAGCACTTGTCTGCACACAAGATTGGTTGAGGGGATCTATTGCTATAAATGACGAAGAGGACACTGCAGAATTAACTAAGCTAGAGGAAGGTAAGTCAATAATTTACTTGAGTTATTTTTGTTAGACTTCTCCTATGTCACTCATGAATTAAATATCATTTACTCATATTTTCAGCATTGCTTGAAGAAATAAATGGGCTCAATATTTCGAAGAACAACTCCAATAAGGATAATTCGGTCATCATGGATGATCGTACTTCCTAAACATGGTGCGGTTTCTTGATAACTTTACTACCTATTAGTTACAGCCTATCAGGTTCAAAAATATACATCTTTTTCATGCAGTTGCTATTGAGGTATGCTAATAAATTTATTGTACAAAATCCTCAGATGTTTGCATCCCGCAAGGTTGCCGTATGGAGCCATGGAAGTAGTACTGCAGATCTGAGATCTTGAAGCCTTGCTCCTGTGATGAAGTCCCATTTATTCATGTTTCTGTCACCAGTCAGCTATTTGATAGCCTTTTGTTTGATTTCCCTCCACTTGTGTGTGAGAAAATAAGAATTATGCTATTTGCTTTTGCTGCTACATAAGTGAGACTATTTGATATATTTACGTACGTGAGACTTTATTCACTATCCATTTATATATATAGCAAAGTTGTGTCTTTCATTACAGCCAACGATGTGACATTTTAACTATCATATATTCATATTTTCTGTTAAGGTTGCTAGCTCTTGTGATTATTATTTGTATATTTTGTGCAATGCAAATAGCTACTCATATAAGTGGTGGCTCTGATTGGTGCACGTACTTCGGTTTTCCGGTTAACCGAATAAACCGAACCGATATATTTAGGTTAATATGGTTCGGTTGCTAATTTTTGTTT
>NC_041393.1:642972124-642986549 GCF_002162155.2 Triticum dicoccoides
ACCCTAACTAATTTGATGCAACTAAAATTTGAAGAACCCTATCTAGGCAGAGGTAGGGGAGGGGGAGGAGCAGGCGTGCTCACCTCGGGTGCCTGCGGCGAGAGAGGGGCAGGCAGCGTCGAGGTCGGGCTTGGGGCTCAGGCGCACGACGGAGGGCGGCGTCGAGGTCGGGGCCGGGGGCGGCGTCCGGGGGGGCGTTGATGTCGGGGGCGGGGGCGGCGTTGAATCCGGGGTCGAGGGCGGCGTAGAGGGTGTGCGGAGAGCGCGCGGCGACCGACGGGCGACGGCAGCGACGAGAGCGGATGAGTTCAATTTGGGGGGAAGTGGCCGTGGGGAAGGACGAACAAGGTGGTTAAGTCAGAAGTAGCAGTAGCGCGTTCCAGAAAGCGCGCTACTGCTACATTAGCTACAGCGCGTTCTGGTATACGCGCTACTGCTACTACTTTCTCCTTTTTCCCCTTTTTCATTTATTTTTCTTCACATTTTATTTTTTCCCTTTCACCTTCTTCTATTTCTTTCATTTTCAATTACCTTTCTATTTTCTTTTCGTTCAATTTTATATCCTTTAGTAGTAGCGAGTTTAGGGCAAAACGCGCTGCTACAAATAAAGTAGCAGTAGCGCTATTCCATATAGATCGCTACTGCTATGTGTACCATATCGGCTAAGCCGTGAGAATTTTAGTAGTAACGTGTATGCAGCAAGACGCGCTACTGCTACGAAGTTATCTGCAGCACGGTTTCCGCAGGCGCGCTGCTGCTACTTAGCACCAGCGTGCTTTTTTGACCCATGCTACTGCTAAAATTCTGTGTATAAGGTTTTCCCTAGTAGTGTATGCTGACAAGATTTATGTCCCTCTCAATAAGCTCCCGGATGCGAATCTGCAGTACTGGTACATCACGAGCGGGCCCCCAATTCCGTCCTACGTCGGTCCAAGACGCCAACTGTGACGGAGGGCCCGAGCAGAACTCGGGGGCGGCTACCCACTTAGTGCCTCTGGGAGCTGTAACATAAAACCACCTCCGTTGCCATACATCAGATACTTCCGGGAAAGAACCCTCTGGCCATGGGGCATCGGCGTTCCTGCTTATTATGGCACCTCCGCACTCTGCATGTCGCCCCTCGATCATCTTCGGCTTCACATTGAAGGTCTTGAGCCATAAGCCGAAGTGTGGGGTGACGTGGAGAAAAGCCTCGCACACAATAATTAACAACGAGATATGGACGATAGCGTCTGGAGCGAGATCATGAAAATCCAACCCATATTAGAACATGAGCCCCCTCACAAAGGGGTCGAGGGTGAGGACCAGGCCTCGGAGGAAGTGAGGGACAAACACAACACTCTCATTAGGCTCCGGCGTAGGGATAACTTGCCCTGGAGCAGGAAGCCTGTGTTGAATATCGGCGGTCAGGTATCCGACCTCCCTAAGCTTCGTAATGTCCTCTTCTTGGATCGAGGAGGCAACCCACCGGCCTTTTGCGTCGGATCCAGAAAAATTGGAGGATCTGGGGTGTTGGAGCTTAGGTCTTGGGTGTTAGAACTCGAGGTGCGAGAAGGAGCAAGGGAGGTGGAAAAGAGGCATAGGCCTTGACCTCTTTATAAAGGGGATGAATATCAAGAGTCCTCTGCGTGACCACTTGAGACTTATCCAAAAATACACGGAGTCATACCAACGGTCGTCGTAGGGTCACACACGCCCATATTGATGAAAGATCCCGTAATAAAAGGAACACGATCTCTGCTTTGGCAGGACGTGCCAATAAAACTGCCTCGCAACGCGAATCAAGGTGGGGCAAGAAACACTGGTTCGTGTTGGACTAGGCCACGATGCAAGGGCACGACGTACAAAGATTGTCAGCAGAACGGATTTATGCTATGTTCCCTACAATGGTGTGTGAAGATCATCTCGCAGAACCGGACACTATTCATCGTAGCAGATACATTGGGGGTATTCGGAGATGGAACCCGCCTTGCAATGCCGAAGACAGGACTGCGCGTCGGACTCACCGTCATTGAAGCCTGGTTCAGGGGCTACCGAGGGAGTCCTGGATTAGGGGGTATCCGGACAGCCGGACTATATACATCGTCCGGACTATTGAAGCGTGAAGATACAAAACTCAAGACTCCGGCCCGTGTCCGGATGGGACTCTCCTTTGCGTGGAAGACAAGCTTGGCGATCCAGATATTGTATTTCCTTCCTTGTAACCGACTCCGTGTAAACCCTAGCTCTCTTCGGTGTCTATATAAACCGGAGAGGATGGTCCTTAGAAGGCTGATCACAATTACAATCATACCATCATAGGCTAGCTTCTAGGGTTTAGCCTCTACGATCTCGTGGTAGATCTACTCTTGTACTACTCATATCTTCAATATTAATCAAGCAAGAAGTAGGGTTTTACCTCCATCGAGAGGGCCCGAACCTGGGTAAACATTGTGTCCCTTGCTTCCTGTTACCATCATCCTAAGACGCACAGATCAAGACCCCCTACCCGAGATCTGCCAATTTTGACACCGACAACGGGCGCACGCGGTTCAGATCCTATAGCTGGCGACGAGTCCGAGGGTCCGAGGGTACCGACCTCATAGGAGGTGGGAGGAGTGTTCGGCTCCAAGGCTGATGAGTGCGCTTCCTCTGTGGCGGGGTCCATCCACCCGTCCTCGGATGGCACAGTCTGCTCTAGATTGTTTCCCAGAGCAGCCACAGGCGTGATAACCCAAGTACTGTCCAATGGGAGATCTAGGTCATGCTCATCGGGACTGTCCGCCGCACCTGACATGGGCTCAAATCTGCTGAAGATTAAGTCTCCGCGGATGTCGGCAATGTAGTTTAGGTTCCCGAACCTGACCTGGTGGCCAGGGGCGCAGCTGTCGATCTGCTCCAGGTGGCCAAGCGAATTGGCCCGCAGTGCGAAGCCGCCGAATACGAAGATCTGTCCGGGAGGAAAAACCTCCCCTTGGACTGCGTTGTTGAAGATGATTGAAGGAGCCATCAAGCCTTGTCGCGATGACAAAGTGGAACTCTCAATGAAAGCACCAATGTCGGTGTCAAAACCGGTGGATCTCGGGTAGGGGGTCCCGAACTGTGCGTCTAAGGCTAATGGTAATAGGAGGCAGTGGACACGATGTTTACCCAGGTTCGGACCCTCTCTATGGAGGTAATACCCTACTTCCTGCTTGATTGATCTTGATGATATGAGTATTACAAGAGTTGATCTACCACGAGATCGTAGAGGCTAACCCTAGAAGCTAGCCTATGATTATGATTGTTGTTGTCCTACGGACTAAACCCTCCGGTTTATATAGACACCGGAGGGGGCTAGGGTTACACATAGTTGGTTACAGAGAAGGAGGTCTACATATCCGAATCGCCAAGCTTGCCTTCCACGCAAAGGAGAGTCCCATCCGGACACGGGAAGAAGTCTTCAATCTTGTATCTTCATAGTCCAACAGTCTGACATAAGTATATAGTCCGGCTGTCTGGATACCCCCTAATCTAGGACTCCCTCAGCAACCCTGACAGGTTGGCTAGAAGTGATACTTTCATTCATGACACAAGGCAGAAAATGTCTATCGTGTTTGACCGTATCTCAGAGCATCATGACGCATCGGCGGACCCTGTGAGGCAGGGCCGCCGGTCACAATGAACCTCTTGGCCTGGTACTGTCGAGGATTGGGGTTGGACTCGACAGTGGGCGAACTACAAGACATGATACAGTCCCACAACCCAGCGATGGTGTTCTTGAGCGAAACAAAAAGAAGGCGAGGGCCATGGATAGGCTCAAATGGAGTCTGGGATTCAGAAACGGTGTGGCGGTAAACTGCGACGGCTGGAGTGGTGGTCTAGCACTCTGGTGGAGAGATCATGTCCAAGTTAAGGTGAGGCCGTGGTGCAAATATTTTATTGGTGCGGAGGTGGCATGTGAGGGGAAGATCTGTAGATCACCGGATTCTATGGAGAACCAAGGAGGGAACTCCGGAAGAAATCATGGGATCCGATCCGTTATCTGAGGGCACAACGATCTTCCATGGATTTGTTTAGGTGATTTCAATGAGGCTCTGTTCCAGACGGATCAGCGAGGGGGTAACCTAAGGAGTTTTGCATAAATGGAGGACTTCCAAGACTGTCACGCCGACTGCGGCTTGGCAGACTTGGGCGTCTCAGGCTACCCCTACACTTGGGATAATAAGCGGGATGGACGAGATAATATCCAGGTTCGACTTGATCGGGCTACATGTAATGATGGTTTTTTATCCATGTACCCGGAGACGACGGTCGAGCATATTCTAACTGAAGAGTCGGATCACCAAGCTCTCCTAGTGCATGCGGTGGAGACTTCTCCATGACGCGATCGAGGGGGTGACAAACCATTCCAGTACGAGGATGTATGGGCTCGGCATGAAAAGTACGACGAGATGATAGCACAAGCCTGGGAGGCTGCCGATACAGGTGAACAATTGCTAGGGGCTGTATGGAGCAGACTGGGTCCCATGACAGGCGTAAGGGCATCCTTTGCATTAGGATTTTGGTGATGATGACAACACACGTGGACTAATCGTGCGCCATAGTTTTCTCAAGTTCACATGGTGTGGCGCAAGACGGTTAGCTCTTCCCTCTATGCGGAAAAGATCGAAGATGGAGTTTCCGGTGTTTTTATTCCTTTGGTCGTAGGATATCCGTACTATTAAGAGGGAATCCTCATAGGAAGGTATTGGGTGAATCACTTCACGTACACATTCTTTGCACCCACCATATACCTTCCGTTTCAAGGAGAGAGAGGTTCCCCACTGCCCTCTGGCATGTGTAGTCCTGCCCATGGCGGTAGTACCGCTCCATCGAGCGGTTGTACCGCTGGGCGGTAGTTCCGGTATGACCACCGCTCCAAGTACCACTCAGGGGTGATTCCCTTCTGTACTGGGTACGGTGGTAGACCGGTGGTGGAACGGAAGTTCCGGTTTGTCTTGATAAACCGGTACTACCGGTATCCACGACGGTTGTACCGCCTCGGACTCCATCACCCAGGAACTGCTAGCCCAGCGGTAGCTCCGGCCCTACTACCGCTCCAACTACCGGCCTAAGGTGTAAACCTTCTGGATGTATGCGGTAGTTGAGCGGTAGTGGAGCGGTAGTTCCGGTTTATTCTGATAAACTGGTACTACCGGGTGCGCCTCCGGAAGTACCGCCCTGGTGCCCTAGGAGGGGTTCCCTGCATTCATCGGTTGTACCGGTGTCTAGTGTGGAAGTACCAGTCCCATGCTTTTCTACACATAACGGTTGGATCTTGGGGGGGCTATTTAAGGAAGTGCTTCTCCTACCTCCCACCTACCTTACCTCTCTCTCTCCTCCATTACTGCCATTAAAGCTCTCTTGCCCGATCTCTCTCCCTAGCCACTCAAACTCGTTGATTTGCTAGGGATTGAAGGAGGAGACCTAGATCTACACTTCCACCAAAGGATATTTGATTCCCCCATACTTTCTTGTGTGGATTTTGTTACTCTTGGGTGCTTGGGCACCCTAGACGGAAGAGGTCACTTCGGAGCCACATTCCATTGTGGTGAAGCTCTGAGGTTTCGTTGGGAGCCTCCAATTAAGTTGTGGAGAGAGCCTGAACCTTGTTTGTAAAGGTCCGGTTGCCGCCTTCGAGGGCACCAATAGTGGAATCACGACATCTTGCATTGTGTGAGGGCGTGAGGAGAATACGGTGGCCCTAGTGGCTTCTTGGGAAGCATTGTGCCTCCACACCGCTCTAACGGAGACGTACTTCCCTTTAAAAGGAAGGAACTTCGGTAACACATCCTCGTCTTCACCGGCTGCAAGCTTGGTTATCTCGTGCCTTTACTTGTGCAAGCTTATTTGTCTTGTATCCCTTGCTTGCTTGTGTACTTGTTGTTGTTGCATCATATAGGTTGCTCACCTAGTTGCATATCTAGACAACCTACTTCGATGCAAAGTTTAATTTGGTAAAGAAAAGTTAAAAATTGTTAGTTTCCTATTCACCCCCCCTCTAGTCAACTATATCGATCCTTTCAACGAGCTCCATGCAGCGCTGGACTAGAGAAGTGTTCGGCTCAATCCGGAGACAGATAGCGAGGCTTAAAGCGCAACTGCTTGATGCAAAAACTAGAGCCATAGCAACTGGATCCTCACTAGAGGTCCGGGAGTTAGAGAAGCAGCAAAGGGAAATATACGCGAGGGAGGAAATCGTGTATAGACAAAGATCAAGAGTGGATTGGTTGCGCGTGGGGGATCAAAATACACAATATTTCCAAAATAGAGTGTCTCATAGGAACAGAAAGAACACTGTGAAGGCGTTAAAATGGGAAGATGGTTCCATATGGAGAGTTGCTGAGGAGATGCGTAATATGGCGGCTACTTTTGATGAAAATCTCTTCATCTCTGATGGTTCACATGGAGCCAATGTCTTGTTATAGAATATTGAAAATCTTGTCGCAACTGAGATGAACGAGTCACTGATGGCGCCTTTTTCAAATGAGGAGATCGAGAAGGCGCTCTTCCAGATGGGTCCGACGAAGGCGCCGGGCACGATGGGCTACCGACTCTATTCTATCAACGGCACTGGTCGTTGGTCTGCGAGGACGTATGTCGGGCAGTTAAGGATTTTTTGAATGGTGTTGCGGCGATGGATGCTTTCAATGCAACAGTTATTGTCATGATCCGAAAGTGCAACTCGCCGGAGCTGCTCTCATAGTTTAGGCCGATCAGTGCTGCAACATCCTCTACAAGATCGCAACGAAGGTCCTAGCCAACCGACTAAAAGTGATACTACACATTCTTATTTTGGAGGAGAAGAGTGCTTTCGTTCCTGGACGGTTGATCTCTGACAATGTTCTTCTGGCGTATGAGTGTGTCCATGCTATACGCAAGAGGAAGCGGAAGAAGCCTTTTTGTGCTATCAAGCTAGACATGATGAAAGCATATGACAGAGTTGAGTGGACTTTCCTACAACAGATGATGGCACAATTTGGATTTGCTCAGGGGTAGATCTCCATGGTGATGAGATGTGTGAGGTCGACAACTTTTTCTGTAAAACTTAACAGTGGCTTGTCGAGACAGTTTTCCCCATCACGAGGCCTCAGGCAGGGTGACCCCTTATCGCCGTACCTATTTCTTTTTTTGTGTTGCGGGGTTCTCTGCTTTGCTCAAAAAAGTGCAAGATGAAGGAAGTGTGAAAGGTGTGTTGTTTGGGAGCACTCACTAGTAGAAAATCCACATTTGTCCTTGTTCATAAGGCTGATTTGTCTCGATTGCCGAACCGAGACTAGAGTGTTGGTACTAAAGCCCAACACCTTTAGTCCCGGTTCACCCACGAACCGGGACAAATGGGGCTCCACGTGGCCGCTGCGGCTTGCCCAGGAAGGAGGGCCTTTTGTCCCAGTTGGTGCCACCAACCGGGACCAAAAGGCTTCCACGCGTCAGCAGTTCAGGGGCTGGGGTTTTTGTTTGTTTCTGAAGGGGGGGGGGTTGGGGGTTTTGTAGGGTTAATTTAGGGGTTGTTTTTTTTGGGGGTTTTGTAGGGTCAATTTAGGGGTTTCATATATTGTGTTAGCTGGCTAATAGAGAGAAGTGTCCTCTCTTATCTCCGGGCTTGGTCGATGCTACGTATTATACGCATAGAGAGGACTCGACACGCTAGCTAGCTAGTAAGCAAATGAAGGAAACCATTATGTACAGAAGATCGTCGATCATGAACATATACAGAGAGAAGTGATCGACCTCTCCTTCTCCGAGAGATTGGTCGAAAAACAAGTTTTTGTATATCTATCCAACGCTACTAGCTACATATATATACAATATAAGATCTCTTACAATCCTCTAACATCTGAACTCAACTTCCACATGGTATTCTATGTCTTTGTCGATGACGTGGTCAAGAAAGAATCCCGCCAATTCCTCTTGAATTGCTCGTTTGCGATCTTGTGGTAGGAGTTCATCCCACATCTGCCACATATAATTTGAAGAAGGGGGTCAATACATATATATGAATGAAACTCAACACAAATGATGGTAATAAAATAAAATTGTGAATATTATTGCTTACGCACTTCATATTGTTTTTAGAGTATCCCCGCTCACAGGTCATGTGGCGAATGAACTCGCAAATGTAGTATCCATAGTAATTTCCAGGTTCCTGCCACAACCACTTTACAAGAAATAGAGGTCAATCAAACTGATAAGCCAGCATGCTAAATGGTATTGATGAAACTAGCTAGAATCAATGGGAGATGCATGGAACTAGCTAGTAGTACTTACTTCCGGGTGGTTAAATCGCAGCTCCGCCGGCAGTCCCAGAGACTGTGCGGTGAACTTTTTCCAAACCCTGCCAGAAAAGAAAACAATTACTTGATATCAGGAAATGAACAAAGTTGCTGATATGGTGTGATAATGAACGATAGAACTTACTTCTCAAGCATTTTAGTCATGGTCGCATAATCCTCGGGATTTTTTTGTTTCGGGTCTATGACGGTTACTAGTCCCTGCTCAAGCTTAATCTCTAGCATAATAAAGTGGAAGTTGCGCATGCATGCATCACTCATCAATTACATTACTATAACCTCGAGTAATAAGGGAAACTGAATATGCACAAGACAGTAACACTCACCTGTATTCGTAAGGAAAGAGTATTGTATCTTTGTTTTGATTTCGAAGTAACGATGCGAGCAAGTTGGCCTCGGTTAGTTTGGCATCATGTGTAACATTCCATTCATCCCTGAGATTTGTGTTAATGAACCCAATATCACCTATTTGTCTTTTCTTCAATTCGGCGATCTTCAATCTGCATAATATAGTGAGGATAATTATATATACATGCAATGAAAGAGCTGAGCTATATATAGAGACTTAATTAATTACAGAGAAGTAGTACTTACATACAGTAGCAAGTGATGATTATTTTATCGAGGGCATGTTGATTAAAAAACTGGAAGAACTCCTGATATGGAACAGACAACAGATCAATTCAAACAAGGTCGTGCTCCTCTTTAACTCTTAGCATCAAAGTATCCGTCCCATACTTGCTGCAGATGTCCATGTACCAAGCATGGAATCTTCGCACCATCGTTGTTAGAGGAGTAATAGGTTTGACGAGAGGCTTCCCGTGCCGGAATTTGAATGTGTCCACCTCCATTGTATCAAAAATTGCATCGTCGGGCATGTAATCTCCAGGATTGGTATCGGGCAGCATCCCCGGAAGATTAGCGACGATATCGCTAGACACATTGAGCGGGGGGCGTGATTGCTTCGCTTGTTCGCCGAGCTAGGGAATTTTTTCCCACTTCTTCGTTCTGCTAACCTTTGATCAGTGCAAGTACTTCCCGACCGCTCTTCTTCCTTATATGTCCTTTCAATAACACGGTCATATTTGGATTGCGGTAGAGGCGGTGATGGTCGCTGCAGGGCATCCAAAGTGCGCTTCACTTTCACCGAATCTATCTTCTCCTCCGGAGGTGGATGTTTCTTAGCTTTTACCGATTCAAAAAAGTCCCTCACTTGGCCTTCACAGATCTTCTGGTTTTCCTCCTCGCTCCTACCGTATGGTAACTTCTCTAGAGGCTTGAGAGATGATGGACCGAATCTGTATTGCCTCCCGCCTCTGATAGACGCCGGAGCAGCCGGAGTGGCTGCGGCTATCTTCTTTCATTGCTTAGAAGGCAGAGAAGAAGAAGGCGGACTGCTACGACGCGCCGGAGCAGCTGGAGCGGCGGCGTCTGTATTCCGCCGTCATTGTTGCTTACGAGGCGGCAAAGGAGGAGGCGGGCTGCTCGGACGCACCGGAGCAGGCGGAGAAGGAGGTGGAGTACTGTCGCCCTCACGCGCCGGAGCATGAGGTGGAGTGCCCTGATCACTCGCCAGAGGAGGAGGAGGAGGCGGAGGAGGCAGAGTGCCCAGCTGACTCGCAGGAGGCATGAAGTTCCGAATCTTGATGTGCTCCTTCCGCCATAGACACGGAGTCTTCAGAGCAAGACTCAGTTGAGTCTCCCTATCACCTGTAGGGTGCTCAAGTTGGAGCTCCTCAAATCCCTTCATTATTTCATCCACCATCACAACATTATAGCCTTGTGGAATCGGATGCCAGTGAAAAGTTGCTCCGGGTGAAGGAGGGAACATAGAGCCGACAGCCGCCTTGAATTTGAGCTGAAGCCATTGCGTCATACGGTTGCACTGGTGTGAATCCGTGATAAAATCCACGGGGTAGCTAGGACCCGTGAAGTCAGGCTGCTGAACGATCTTGGTTGAAGCCATGCTGCTTCTCTGCTGAGATGGCGGGGTAGCTTCTTGGGTAGCTGCTTGGGCCGGATCGCTGGTTCTCAACAGCTTGTCGTTCCTCTAGCTTCCGTACCCTTGGCAGAAGCTGCTGCAGTTTGCTCTGCTCCACTTTCCTCCTCCTCTCTTGGGTTTGTAACCGCCTGCGCGGGAAACCCAACCTTCCATGCAACGGAGCCTGGCGTGCCTCGTGTTCGTCCAGGGTGCTCAGGATTCCCGAGGGCCTTTGTGAGCTCGTCGTTCTCTCTATCGGGAACGAACGTCCCTTCCTGCGCTTCCTTGTTTGCTTTCAGAAGCTTCATGATGGGTGTTGCAAGTTGCTCGTCCGTCCAACAACACTTCCCTGTTTCAGGGTCCAAAGTTCCCCCAACCCCGAAGAACCAAGTCCTTGAACGGTCTAGCCAGTGCAATGTCTCTAGTTCGACCCCTTTAGCAATCAGGTCCTGCTTAGCCTTGTCCCACAACGGTCGGGCTTTGAGGTAGCCACCTGACCCCGTGCGATGGTAATGCTCCTTCTTTGCAGCATTTATCTTGTTAATCGCTGACATCTTCTTACTCTTCTTCGATGTATTGTGGGCCACAAATGCGGGCCAGTGATCTCTTATCTTCTCAAATCGGCCGGTGAATTCTGGAGTCTTGTTTTTTCGACATACATTGATTTCAACTCATTCTTCCACCTCCTGAATAGACCTGACATCTTCTTGAGATAAGGATCCTTGATCAATGGCTCTATAACTGGCTTCTTCAGATCCTCCTCTGCCGGTAGGGTGAAATTTTACTTCAACGCGGTCCAAAGATCGTCTTTCTGTCTATCTTCGACAAAAGAAACTTGAAGGTCTTCCTTCTTAGGCTTATACCATTGGTGGATGCTGATCGGGATCATGTCCCTAACAAGAACGCCGCACTGAGCAGAAAATGCTTCCTTGGTCCGGAGGGGTTTAATCGGTTGGCCATCGCGCGCGATTTTTGTGATCGTGAACCTTTCATCCAGGCGCAACTTTTTCTTCGGGGCTCGTCTCATTACCGAAGTTTTGCTCGATCCGGAGGGCTATAAAATAAGAAAGAAGAGTTAATATATGTACATACCAAAACAACTAATGCATCAATTAGCTAGTCAGCACAGGCTTAATTAATATATATATATATACCTTGCCGGACTTGCAACAGCTGATCCCGACTTCGTTCGATCACCGGAGCCATCATCACAGTCGCCGGAGCCACCATCATGATCATGACTTTCCTCCTCCATTGTTTGATCACCATAGTATGCTTCCTCTCCTTCCAGACCTTCTTCAAGGTCGTTGTGAAACGACAAGACATCACCTCCGTCGCGGATTATGTCTCCTGCTACCTCTTGAGCACTGCGTTGGATTTCCCCGAAGAGGAGAGGATGATGTAGTAAAGTAGCGTAAGTATTTCCCTCAGTTTTTGAGAACCAAGGTATCAATCCAGTAGGAGACCACGCACAAGTCCCTCGTACCTACACAAAATGATAGCAACTCGCAACCAACGCTTAGGGGTTGTCAATCCCTTCACGGTCACTTACGAGAGTAAGATCTGATAGAGATAATATTTTTGGTATTTTTGATAGATAGATGCAAAGTAAAAAGTAAAGGCAAAGTAAAAACAAAGCAAGTAAATAAAGTGATAGAGATTAATATGATGAGAATAGACCCGGGGGCCATAGGTTTCACTAGTGGTTTCTCTCAAGAGCATAAATATTCTACGGTGGGTGAACAAATTACTGTTGAGCAATTGATAGAATTGAGCATAGTTATGAGTATATCTAGGCGATGATCATGTATATAGGCATCGCGTCCAAAACAAGTAGATCGAAACGATTCTGCATCTACTACTATTACTCCACTCATCGACCGCTATCCATCATGCATCTAGAGTATTAAGTTAAAAACAGAGTAACGCCTTAAGCAAGATGACATGATGTAGAGGGATAAATTCATGCAATATGATAAAAACCCATCTTGTTATCCTCGATGGCAACAATACAATACGTGCCTTGCAACTCTTTCTGTCACTGAGTAAGGACATCGCAGGATTGAACCCAAAGCTAAGCACTTCTCCCATTGCAAGAACTACCAATCTAGTTGGCCAAACCAAATAAGATAATTCGAAGAGACTTGCAAAGATAACTCAATCATACATAAAAGAATTCAAAGAAGAATCAAATATTTTCCATAGATAAGCTGGATCATAAACCCACAATTCATCGGTCTCAACAAACTCACCGCAAAAAGAAGATTACATTGAATAGATCTCCACGAGAGAGGGAGAGAACATTGTATTGAGATCCAAAAAGAGAGAAGAAGCCATCTAGCTAGTAGCTATGGACCCGAAGGTCTGAAGTAAACTACTCACAATTCATCGGAGGGGCTATGGTGATGATGTAGAAGCCCTCCATGGTGGATGCCCCCTCCGGCGGAGCTCCGGAGCAGGCCCCAAGATGGGATCTCGTGGATACAGAAAGTTGCGGCGGTGGAATTAGGTTTTTTGGCTCCCCTCGATCGTTCGGGGACACATAGGTATATATAGGAGGAAGGAGTACGTTGGTGGAGCTCCGAGGGGCCCACAAGGTAGGAGGCGCGCCCTCCACCCTCGTGACCGCCTCTGGCACTTCTTGGAGTAGGATCCAAGTGTCCTGGGTCACGTTTGGTTGGAAAATCACGATCCCGAAGGTTTCATTCCGTTTGGACTCCATTTGATATTATGTTTCTTCGAAATACTGAAAAAGGCAAAAAACAACAATTCTGGGCTAGGCCTCCGGTTAATAGGTTAGTCCCAAAAATAATATAAAAGTGGAAAATAAAGCCCAATATAGTCCAAAACAGTAGATAAAGTAGCATGGAGCAATCAAAAATTATAGATACGTTGGAGACGTATCATCTCCCAATATCTCTTCTTGTTCGAAGTCTCTTTGTTGATCCATAGTTTCTGCAAATATTACAACATGGCAATTAATATACAAACATGAGATATGGATATAATAATAGTGGCTAACATAGACCCCTCGGCGATCCTCGACCCTCGACCCCTCGACGACCCTTGACCCTCATCCCCTCGGCGACCCTTGACCCCCTACCCTAGCTAGTTCCGATCCTCGACCGCTCGGATTCTCTTAACCTTTATGGGTTTAACAAGATGGCGCTATTCTGGATGTGCAAAAAATGTTCCATCTTTTTCCCGATCTCAAGAAAACCATTGCTTCATCATTTGCCGAAAGTAACAGGCGCATAACAGTACGAAGCTCTCCAAAATTGTTTTGGAACGGAGTCCCGGATAGGATAATTGGCTTTTTGGTATGAAGTTCAGCAAGAGCCTTCTGAATATCGCTATTTGGAAGGCCTTTGCTGAAATTCGTACCAAAAAGCGAATCATCCTATCCAGAACTCCATTCCAAAATAACTTTGAAGAAGTTCGTAGCGTCATACGCCTGGTACTTCCAGCACATCATGTAGCCATGGATGAGATTAGAAAAAAATGGATCAACTTGTGCACATCCATAATGGGGGCATTCTTGTTAAACGGAGACCCTCGACCCCTCGACGACCGTCGACCCTCATCCCCTCGGCGACCCTTGACCCTCTACCCTAACTAGTTCCGATCTTCGACCGCTCGGATTCTCTTAACCTTTAAGGGATTTAACAAGATGGCGCCATTCTGGATGTGCAGAAAATGGTCCATATTTTTCCTGATCTCAAGAAAACCATTGCTTCATCATTTGCCAAAAGTAACAGGCGCATAACAGTACGAAGCTCTCCAAAATTGTTTTGGAATGGAGTCCCGGATAGGATAATTCCCTTTTTGGTACAAAGTTCAGCAAGAGCCTTCCGAATATCGCTATTTGGAAGGCCTTTGCTGAAATCCGTACCAAAAAGCGAACCATCCTATCCAGAACTCCGTTCCAAAACAACTTTGAAGAGTTTCGTAGCGTCATACGCCTGTTACTTCCAGCAAATTATGTAGCCATGGATGAGATCAGAAAAAATGGATCAACTTGTGCACATCCATAATGGGGGCATTCTTCTTAAACGGAGACCGTCGACCCTCGGCGATCCTCGACCCCCGACCCCGCGACGACCCTAGACCCTCGACCCCTCGACGACCCTAGACCCTCGACCCCTCGACCCTC
>NC_041393.1:642987047-642994482 GCF_002162155.2 Triticum dicoccoides
ACCTCGACCCTCGACGACCTCCGACCCTCGACCCCGACGACCCTCGACACTCGACCCCTCGACGACCCTCGACACTCGATCCTCGAAAAATAAGAAGAGGAAGAAGAAGAAAAAATAGAAAAATTTCTATTTTTCTATTTTTCTTCTTCTCCTCTATTCCTTCTTCTTCTCCTCTTTTTTTCTTCTTTTTTACTCTTCTTATTTATTTCTCCTCTTCTTCTCCTTCTTCCTCTTCTTATTTTCCTTTTTCCTCTCCTTCTTTTTCTTCTAAATATGAACATATACATAAATGACTTTGATCATACACAATTTTCCTATACATACACAATTTTCCTAATCATACATAAAAAATGCTATGAACATATACACACATACACACATATATACACATACACATATATACACATGTACGTATAAATTGACAAAGAAATACATATATATGACAAAAAAATAAAAAATTTGCAGGGCAGGGGCAGCGGGCCGGCGTGCGGCGGCGGCAGCGCAGGGAAGGGGCGGCGACGCGGTGGCAGCGCGCGGCGACGACGGCGGCCAGGACCGGGAGGAGGAGGAGGGGATCGGGGCGACGCTCACAGCGGGCTCGGACGCGGCGACGGCATCGGTGCTGGGCACGGCGACGGCGACGAGAAGGCAGGGCAGGGGCGGCGGGGCGCAGGGCGTGGCATCGGGGCGCAGGGTGACGACGATGAGGTGCGGGCGGCGACGGCGAGCATGGGCAACCTGGCGGCGTCGATGAGCTCGGCATCATCGGGGGGAAAATGCGCGATGAAACTGAAAAGTTTCACAAGTGTTGCTTATATACACTGAACATTGGTCCCGGTTGGTGACACCAAACGGAACCAATGCCCCTTTTTAGTCCTGGTTGGTGCCACCAACCGGGACCAAAGCACTATTTTCAGCAGCCCAAAGGGCGGGAAGCACGCGGCCTTTGGTCCCGGTTCGTGCCACCAACCGGTACCAAAGGAATTGTGCTGCCCCGCGGCCAAATGTTCAGTCCCACCTCGCTAGTTGAGAGGAGCTCAGAGTGGTTAATATGCCGCACAGCCGCTGCCCTCTCGAGCTCCTCTCAAATGCAGGCTTAATGGGCCTAATCACACACTATGCTGCCTGTGGGCCTACTGGGTCTTCTGAGGGCCTGAATCCTGGCCCATGGTTGGGTTTCTAGTCGTATTCAGGCCGTGGTGGCCTATTAGGTAGCATTTTTTCCCTTTTTTTGTTTTTTTGCATTATTTATTTTCTTTTATTTTTTACTTAGTTTTTTAATTCTTTTTGCTTTTAGGTAAAAAAAATTATAAACTTTCTATTAGTGCCATTTGTTTTCCAATTTGAATAGTTTAAATTTGAATTTTTTAAAATTTTGTGAATCACTAGTTATTGAATCACTTTACTATAAAGATAGATTTTTTAGTGATTCTTTTTCCTGCTGTTTAATATTACTGTGTTTTATCATTATATTCAAAACAGATTTTGTTATTTTAGTTTCTAACAAAAAATTCTTTCTGATAATTCTTTTTGCAATTAAAGTTTCTAACAAAAAAATTCTTTATGAAAGTTCTTTTTGCTTTAATGTTTTGAACAGAAAATACTTTAATAATTTTGGTTGCATAAATTTTATATAATTTTAGTTTCAATAATACTAGAGGTTTATAAAAGTTTTTTGAGTTGATTCCTTTTGCTATTGGAGTTTTATAAAAGCTTTTCAGTTGATTCTTTTCACTATTGAAGGATATTATTGGTTTGTTTTAGTTGATCATCACAGAATATTTTAATTGATTGTTTTTAGTTCATTCTTTTTGCTATTAGTTCATTCTTTCAGCTAAATGACCCTTAAATTGAAAAGCACTACAAATGAACTCTGAAAAGGCTGAAAGGTGGCATGGTATCATCATTTCACCCACATAGCATGTGCTAAAAAGTTGAGAGGGTTATGACAGAAACTGGATGCACTTCGTGTACAAAACAAACAATCACTATGGAAGTATCAGGGTTTCGGACGAAAACTCATCAGTTACAACAGGGATTTCATTTGTTCACATGTAACTGCAGTGATATTCTAGATCAAAGGCATCATCATAATAGTTGTGGATAGAAAGTCTTCACTTTTTCTTCACTTGTGTTCTTTGCTTATTGCGCCATAACCATGGATAATCTTAATCATTTAGCAAGGTGCTTGGGTCAGCCTTGACTTTGAAGGGAGGAATTTCATAAAACTTTTCATAATCTTCAGACATGTCTGTCTTGCCCTCCAATCCCACGATGTCTGTTTTTACTGAAAGAACTATGTGGCGCTTTGGCTCATCGTATGATGTATCTGCTTCCTTATCTTTTCTTTTTCTCGGTTTGGTAGACATGTCCTTCACATAGAAAACCTGCGCCACATCATTAGCGAGGACGAATGGTTCGTCTGTGTACCACATATTGTTCAGATCCACTGTTGTCATTCCGTACTGTGGGTCTACCTGTACCCCACCTCCTGATAGATTGACCCATTTGCACTTAAACAAAGGGACCTTAATATCATGTCCATAGTCAAGTTCCCATATGTCCACTATGTAACCATAATATGTATCATGTCCCCTCTTGGTTGCTGCATCAAAGCAGACACCACTATTTTGGCTGTTGCTCTTTTGATCTTGGGCGATCGTGTAAAATGTATTCCTATTTATCTCGTACCCTTTGTAAATCATTATAGTCGAAGATGGTTCCCTCGCCAACGAGTACAGGTCATCAGAAACAGTGTTGTCACCCATGAGACGTGTTTGGAACCAACTACCGAAACTCCTGACGTGTTCACATGTAATCCAGTCGTCACACTGGTCCGGGTGTTTGGAGCGCAGAATGTTCTTGTGTTCATCGACATACGGGGTCACCAAGGTAGAATTCTGTAGAACCGTGTAGTGTGCTTGAGACCAAGAATGTTCGTCCCTACATATTATTGACTCCCCTCCTAGCGTGCCTTTTCCACCTAGTCTCCCCTCATACCGCGATTGAGTGAGGCCTATCTTCTTAAGGTCAGGAATGAAATCAACACAAAACCCAATGACATCCTCTGTTTGATGGCCCATGGAGATGCTTCCTTCTGGCCTAGCGTGGTTATAGACATATTTCTTTAGGACTCCCATGAACCTCTCAATGGGGAACATATTGTGTAGAAATACATGGCCCAGAACAACAATCTCGTCGACTAGATGAACTAGGACGTGCGTCATGATATTGAAGAAGGATGGTGGGAACACCAGCTCAAAACTAACAAGACATTGCGCCACATCACTCCTTAACCTTGGTAGGATTTCTGGATCGATCACCTTCTGAGAGATTGCATTGAGGAATGAAAATAGCTTCACAATGGCTAATTGAACGTTTTCCAGTAGAAGCCCCCTCAATGCAACCGGAAGAAGTTGCGTCATAATCACGTGGGAGTCATGAGACTTTAGGTTCTGGAACTTTTTCTCTGCCATATTTATTATTCCCTTTATATTCAACAAGTAGCCGGACGGGACCTTCATACTGAGCAGGCATTCAAAGAAGATTTCCTTCTCTTCTTTGGTAAGAGCGTAGCTGGTAGGACCATTATACTACTTTGGAGGCATGGCATCTTTTTCGTGCAAACGTTGCAGGTCCTCCCGTGCCTCCGGTGTCTCTTTTGTCTTCCCATACACGCCCAAGAAGCCTAGCAGATTCTTTGTCACGTGCATCATGTCGATTGAAGAGCGGACCTCTAGGTCTTTCCAGTAGGGTAGGTCCCAAAATATAGATTTTTCTTCCACATGGGTGCGCATCCCTCAGCGTCATTCGGAACAGATAGTCCGCCGGGACCCTTTCCGAAGATTACTTTTAAATCATTGACCATAGCAAGTACGTGATCACTGGTGCACATGGCGGGCTTCTTCCGGTGATCTGCCTCATCTTTGAAATGTTTGCCTCTCTTTCGACATTGATGGTTGGTTGGAAGGAATCGACGATGCCCCAGGTAAACATTCTTCCTGCATTTGTCTAGGTATATACTTTCGGTGTCATCTAAATAGTGCGTGCATGCGTGGTATCCCTTGTTTGTCTGTCCTGAAAGGTTACTGAGAGCAGGCCAATCATTGATGGTGACAAACAGCAACGCATGCAGGTCAAATTCCTCTTGTTTGTGCTCATCCCACACACATACACCATTTCCAATCCACATGTAAAAGTTCTTAAACTAATGGCCTTAGGTACACATCAATATCGTTGCTGGGTTGCTTAGGGCCTTGGATGAGAACTGGCATCATAATGAACTTCCGCTTCATGCACAACCAAGGAGGAAGGTTATAGATACAAAGAGTCACGGGCCATATGTTGTGATTGCTGCTCTGCTCCCCAAAAGGATTAATGCCATCCGTGCTTAAACCAAACAATACGTTCCTTGCGTCACCTGCAAACTCCTCCCAGTACTTTCTCTCGATTTTTCTCCACTGCGATCCGTTAGAGGGTGCTCTCAACTTCTTGTCTTTCTTACGGTCCTCTCTGTGCCATCGCATCAACTTGGCATGCTCTTTGTTTCTGAATAGGCGTTTCAACCATGGTATTATAGGAGCATACCGCATCACCTTGGCAGGAACCCTCTTCCTGGGGCGCTCGCCGTCAACATCACCAGGGTCATCTCATCTGATCTTATATCGCAATGCACCGCATACCGGGCATGCGTTCAAATCCTTGTATGCACCGCAGTACATGATGCAGTCATTAGGGCATGCATGTATCTTCTGCACCTCCAATCATAGAGGGCATACAACCTTTTTTGCTGCATACGTATAGTCGGACAATTCGTTATCCTTTGTAAGCTTCTTCAATATTTTCAGTAGCTTCTCAAATCCTTTGTTAGGCACACTATTCTCTGCCTTCCACTGCAGCAATTTCAGTACAATACCGAGATTTTTGTTGCCATCTTTGCAATTGGGGTACAAACCTTTTTTGTGATCCTCTAACATACGATTGAACTTCTGCTTCTCCTTTTCACTTTCGCATTGTCTCCTTGCATCAACAATGACCCAGCGGAGATCATCAACAGGCACATCATTTGGTTCCTCTTGATCTTCAACAGCTTCCCCCGTTGCAGCATCACCGTATTCAGGGGGCACATAGTTGTCATCGTCCTCTTCTTCTTTGTTGTCTTCCATCATAACCCCTATTTCTCTGTGCTTGGTCCAAACATTATAGTGTGGCATGAAACCCTTATAAAGCAGGTGGGTGTGAAGGGTTTTCGGGTCAGAGTAAGACTTCGTATTCCCACATATAGGGCATTGACAACACATAAAACCATTCTGCTTGTTTGCCTCAGCCACTTCGAGAAAATTATGCATGCCCTTAATGTACACGAAGGTGTGTCTCTCACCGTACATCCATTGCCGGTTCATCTGCGTGCATTATATATAATTAAGTGTGTCAAAAACCATTACAGAACATCATGAATAGATAATTAAGTGACCGAATTAATAGAAGCTCATCATCACATTAAAACCAAAGTACATACATAGTTCTCATTGAACAACCTATAGCTCTCCAGAGCATCTAATTAAACCATACATTGAAACTATGTAAAACATTTTAATGCGAAAACAAATGCGATGATAATTGCAACAAAGGTAACAATTGATCCAACGGCATAATGATACCAAGCCTCGGTATGAATGGCATATTTTCTAATCTTTCTAATCTTCAAGCGCATTGCATCCATCTTGATCTTGTGATCATCAACGACATCCGCAACATGCAACTCCAATATCATCTTCTCCTCCTCAATTTTTTTCTTTTTTCCTTCAAGTAATTGTTTTCTTCTTCAACTAAATTTAACCTCTCGACAATAGGGTCGGTTGGAATTTTCGGTTCACATACCTCCTAGATAAATAAAATCTATGTCATGTTGGTCGGCATAATTGTCATAAACAATAAATGAACCAAATAGTTATAAAAGATAATATATACCACATCCGAATCATAGACAGGACGAGGGCCGATGGGGGTGGATACCAAAACCATCGCACTATATAATAAGAAGCAATAATAAAAGTAAGAAAATTATACAAGTATCTATCTAAACATACAAGTAATAATTATTTTTTCCTTTCAGAAAGAAGATAAGAACAAGAGGCTCACCACGGTGGTGCCGGCGACGAGATCGGCGCGGGCGATTGACGGCGGTGAAGCCGGGGACGGGACATGACGGACCGCTAAACCTAGACAAATATTAAGGAAAATGAAGCTTGGAGGTCGAGCTTGCAGAGGAGAAAGCTTAAGTAGTGTGGCCCGGGCATTCCATCGAACACCTCATGTGCATAGAAGGTGAGCTAGAGCACCACAAAGCCCTCCCCTCGTCGGCCAGAAAAAACAGAGTAGTGTGGAGTGCTCTGCTCGCCAGCGAGGGGGTATATATAGGCATCACATTGGTCCCGGTTCGTGGCTGGAACCGAGACTAAAGGACACCCTTTGGTCTAGGTTCAAGCCACCAAACGGGACCAATGGTGGTGGGCCAGGAGCGAGGCCCATTGGTCCCGGTTCGTCCCTCCAACCGGGACCAAAGGGGCAAGCGGGACCAATGCCCCACGAGGCTCGGCAGGCCCCCTGGCCTCACGAACCGGGACCAATGCCCCCATGGGTTCCGGTTCGTGATTGAATCGGGACTAATGGGCTGGCCCAACCTGAACCAAAGCCCTGTTTTCTACTAGTGACTGGCCCTCAAGTTACACATCTTGTGTTTACGGATGATAGTATTGTCTTCCTTGAAGGGACATATGATAACATGGTTATGTTGAATGATATTCTGGTGAAGTATGAGGAAGCCTCGGGCCAACGAGTTAACTTACAAAAATCCTCTATATTTCTTGGAAGGGCCATCAAGAGGCAGACAAGGTGGAACTTAAGAACGCACTAGGCGTTCAGTCAGAGGCTCTTAGTGAGCGATATCTAGGATTACCAACACTAGTTGGGAAGTCCAAAGAGGGCACGTTCAAATATGTGACGGAAAGCTCAAAAGGCAAGGTTAGTGGATGAAAAGGGCAAGGTCTATCAAAAGCAGCAATAGAGGTATTGATAAAGTCTGGGCTACAAGTTGTACCTAACCACACCATGAGTTGTTTTCAGCTCACGAAGAAGATGTGCAGGAACCTGAACTCAATCTCTTCAAAATTCTGGTGGGCGGCGACGAATGATGAACGTAACGTACATTGGATATCTTGGCAGAAAATGTGTGCAGTGAAACAGGATGGAGGATTGAGTTTCAGAGATACCGAGGCCTTCAACCAAGCGCTACTTGCAAAGCAACCGTGGAGAATATTGAAGGTCCCAACCCCCTGTGTGCAAGGGTGCTCAAAGCATGATACTTCAGAGAGGAATCGATCCTAACTGCAACAGCCCCTCCTTCCGCCTCGTACACCCTTCGGGGGGGGGGGGG
>NC_041393.1:642994781-642997512 GCF_002162155.2 Triticum dicoccoides
CGTTGGGGCAGCTTTTTGTGGCGGGAGTGACTAAGGTAGCTCATTTGTTCACACAGGATGGATAGAACTGGGACATGGGAAAGCTGCATGCGATGTTCTCTGGTGATGACGTGGATGACATAAAGCAAATAGCAATTGGAGGGCCGGGCGCTGAAGATTACCCTGCCTGGAACTATACAAAAGATGGCAACTTTAGTGTAAGATCCGCGTACCACTTGCGTATGTTTATGCACAAGGCGAGTACCGGACAGCTGGAAACCTCTAACTCGGTGGCGAAGCACACGGGCTATATGGCTCTATGGGATACAAGTGCGCCAGCCAAGGCCAAGATTCATTTGTAGAGAATGATACGTAACGGCCTAGCAGTGGGGGCCAAACTTCAGCGTCGGAGGATTAAACCCGGTGTTTTTTGTGTAGTGTGTGGGCGGGAAGAGACGGTTTTGCACTAGTTTTGGTCTTCCCAACACTCTGCACGGTTTTGGAAGCTTCTTCACTCGGAAAAGGGAGTTGTGGTGGCGATCCCACCAAGTTCGATTGACTCTCAGAGTGGTCTAGCTCGCTGGCTTCTCGGGTGGCTCGCAGAGGCGTCTGATGACGAGAAGGTGGCCATGATCCAAGCAACATATGGGCTTTGGTTGGCGCGCAATGAAGCAAGAGACAGAAAGAAGATAGCTTCTCCACATGAAATCATAGAAACAGTGGTATCTCACATCAATGAGTGGAAGGCTACACATGCTCGTGAGTCACGCTTGGTGGTGCCACAACTTAAGCAAAAATGGCGACCTCCTGAGGATGGTTGGCTGAAGGTTTACTCTGATGGGGCGGTGTCGAATTTTGGCGACAAGGGAGGAGCTGGAGCTGTCATTCGAGACCATGAAGGAGCATTCAGGGCGGGTCTCTGTCACTTCTTCTGTGGTGTTGTGGACCCTGAATCGGTGGAGATCTTGGCCTGCAAACGAGCTCTTCAGGTGGCGCAGGAGATCAACGCCGAGAAGATCCACGTCGAGCTTGACTCTCAAGGTGTCGTCTGGATGCTGAATGACCCATGCAAGGAGCTGTCAAGTGTTGGTCTGTGGATACAAGAGATCAAGTTGATGCTTGCATCTTTTTCCGATTATAGAGTGTCATGGGTTCGTCGTTCTGCTAATATTGCCGCACATAACTTAGCTAGAGTCGGTGTCAGTGATGAACTTTGTAGGGTTTGGTTGGGGCTTACCCCAGTGCTGGATGTAATCTCGGATGAGATTCCGAACGCATATGACTGAATAAAGCGGCGACATTGATCCTAAAAAAAACATGGTCCGGATCCTCAGTTGGTAAGCAGAGTACTCCACCACTCTTTTCAAAAAGTGCAGAGTACTGCTAGTATTGCTGCGCAATAAAGGTTAGGCTCAATACTGTATAGCCCGGCCGTCAAATCTCAGACTCACACCAGTGGATTGTGCAACAATAATACGCATGAAAAGTGGATCATACAGTGGCTGAAATGCCTTTGGTCGAAAATGACCCACGCCCGTCTGTAGTCCCGTGAGAAAGAGGCGCGAGGTGTGTGAGCCAAGAAAAGCGGCCGCCTCTCTGCATCCGCTACCACAGGCGCCGGAGAAATCCTTGGACCAGCTCAGCTGACCTAGCCACCTCCGAGACTACTTGCCCGTGCGCCGCTGTCACGGAAGCGAATGGCCCACGGGCGGTTGGTTCGGGTTCGCCGTGGACCGGCCGTGCGTGCCCACAAGGCCACCACCATCATGTGTGCTCGGGCGCTCGTGCTGGTCATGCCACGCACGAGGGTGTCGTGGGCGAGCGGTGAGGGAGGGTTCAAGAACGGCGGCGTCCCAGCCGTAATCCAGCGACCGGAGTAGTGCAAACAAACTGCTGCTCCGTCCAAGGAACAGATTGGCTTTCTCCGCCGTGCGATCGAACTGGCCAAAACAATGCCATCGTGGCCACTTTGGTCTCATCCGCATTTTATTCCCGGGACGACGGACCGGCTTTGGTTTACGCTTTACGCGGCACGCGACAGTGGCCGCTTACTCGGACAGCAGGCGCTCCCCGGTCTAGTATAACTTATTGGTTCCGCTAGCTTAATCAGGCGCTTAATCGGCAAGGTTTAAAGATAAGTTTGTCGCCAGCCGCCCATTGTGGAGCCTGACTGACGACCACCACCGCTTTGAATTGTGACGCGGACACGCTGCTGTGACATGGACAACCGGGCATATGTATACTGACACGCGTGAAGGAGTGCGCTTTTTCTCGTTCAGAAACGTATCATTGAGAGCGACAACTGATTAACACGAAATCTATCGATCGATAACTAGTTAGGTGAGTTGGCCGATTCATCGGCGTTTTCTGGAAGACCAAGTGTTGAACATGTGCACATGAATGCAGGTCTGAGTTTTGTATGCAGTATCTGTAGTGTCTGTCTCCTTCTGTATGTACGTGTATCTTAGGAGAGAAGATACCGGTCGCACCCATTATATATATATATATATATATATATATATATATATATATATATATATATATATGTGTGTGTGTGTGTGTGCGCGCGCGCGCGCGCGCGCGCCTAGTGCACGATCAATCAATTATTGATGCACCAAATCATTCTCTACATGCTATCTATCGCAAGTCAATCCTCCCGCTTCCGCTAACCCTAGCCGCCGCCTTGGGCCGCCGCCGCCGCCGCCCCACGCCGGCGCCACCGCCCCTCCTCCCCACGCGACTCCCCCCCCTC
>NC_041393.1:642997832-643004399 GCF_002162155.2 Triticum dicoccoides
CCCTTGCGCGCCTTCCCCTCCACACCGCGCCGCTTCTCCACAAGCCGCGTCGCCACCTCCCTCCCCACGATCTCGCTTCCATGTCGTCCAACGCCTTCACCTACTCCAACCCCTTCGCCGTCGACCCTGCCGTCACTACAAAAAAATACACTTCCGTGATGATACGTGTTTGTCACAGTAGGTCGCATTTTCTGTCATGCATGTATATCCATGACGATTTTATGACAGAATCAAGATAGTCATACATGTGTTGTCGTAGAAGTGTTCCATGACATTACCAAAATTATCATCACGGAAGTGTCCACTTTCATGACGATAAATGGCGCGTCACAGAAGTGCTTTCGTCAAGGATGACCGACACGTGGCATCCACCATAACGGAACGTTGTTAAGCTATCGGGTCCGGTTTTAGATCCGATAACCCGTTAACAGCTCCGACCAATGTGGATTTTTCACGTGTAAAATCATCATTGGCTGAAGGAAACACGTGTCGGCTCTCCGTTGGGACAGATGTCATCCACTCATTGGACCCAAGGCGCCTATGATACGTCGACACGTGGCACGGCCCAACAGAGGCCCATTCCTGTGAAAAGGCCGGCCCGTTTGACTTGGTCAAAAGGTGGCGGGCCGGCCCACGAAAAGCCTGTTAACGGCCTATCCGCGTATAGCCCATTTACAACCCGCTAACCCAGGGCCCGTTACGCCCTACCCGAATTAGGCCCAATAGCGTCATCTGGGCCGTCCAATATGATTCCAACTCATTTTAACTTCCGGCCCATGTGTGGCCCATGACTTGTTTCGGCCCATATGAGGCACTTTGTAACTCTTGGCCCATTAATGGCCCGTGTTGAAACTGACCCGTAATGAACAGTGTATCACTTTATATCCATTAACGGTCCATTATTCCACTGGGCCGTTTCCAGCCCAAGTTATTTTTCGGCCTTCTTAGGGCCCATTTATTCTTGGGCTTATTTGTAGCATTCGGTCACTTACAGCCTGTTATTGTCATTTTCTGCTTGTGGGCCAAATTCAGCCTGTCGTTATAGTCGGCCCGTTTGTGGACGTTAATACGTTGGGCCGTTTTCATGTCAAAAAGACCCGTTGGGTTGTTTTCATGCAGTTATCAAATACTGCTCATTAACTGCTCGTTATGGTCCACGAATAGTACGGCCCATGATTGGCGAAATGATGATACGCCCCGTAGAGGGCCCATGGATCCTACGGCCCGTAGAAGGCCCATGGACCCTACGGCCCGTAGAAGGCCCATAGATCCTACGGCCCGTAAAGAAGGCCAATGGATCCTACGACCGTAGAAGGCCCATGGATCATACGGCTCACAGGAGGCCCATGGTTACAATAGTCCGTGTGCTGCCATGATTATTTTGGCCTAGTTACCAAAAATAGGCTATTGTGGCCACTAGAAAAAACACAGAAAAAGAACTGCAGTGACTACAAGCAAACAACTAAACAAGACAATGAGAAAATAAATAAGCAAGCAATTAACGCTAGCCTATTACCGCTATTACACATATTACATCCAATGGGCATCAAAGTTCTCCACTAGTGCAAATATAGGGAACAAAGCAGCATACATACACTGGCCGTCAAAATTGGCCACCAGTGCAAATAAACGTGGCAGCAAAAAGAGAGCATAACCGAAACAACTTTAGAAGATTTCAAGAAACGTTATCCTGGGTATTCACCATGCTGGCAATAAGCTTAGGAAGCTTATTAGCTTCGTCCTGTTTGGCGCTAAAAATCCTCCAATGCTCGCTATTGCACCAGAAAGTATGCATCTGAATGCTCCAGGGACTTCCACAGTCCTTCCGCTTCTTGTCGCAGCACATCTGATCGATGTCTTTCAGCTTGTAATTGAGACTCAAGAAACCGAATTGATTCAAACAGTGAGTTTGAATAGCTTGTGCAAGCGGTGGTGGCTAGTAACTCGAACACTAAACCAAGACATGACTTTGGGGTTGTCTCACTATCTTCAAGATAGTCTTCCTTAGCTGTTTTATCAGCTTTGTTGAAGACCAACAAGGATGTGTCACTATCCTGAACCTTATCTGCATTACTTTCTTTACCATTGCTTAATAAGGCACTCTTCCCCAATATTTTGTCAGCATTCTAAAAGAAGAAACAAGCAGACATATAACAGATTTAGCATGCACTAGTATATGAAACTCATTTCGGTAAACCAGTTCATTAGTAAGGTGGACAGGATTAAACTATCAATTCTTTTATTGCCAAGTACTAGTACATAATAAAAGTATCAAACAAACATATATCTATGTCCTATGGTCACTGCATTGTCTTGCCAAATCAAAATAGAGACACGGCTCAAATCATATCAGTTAAAGACAAAGTAGCAATGAAAGAATACAAAGCATGACAAACTAAACGGCACAACAAGATTTCAGATGGGTACCACGGGTCTACATGTACAACAACACTATTGGCTCTGTTGTGATTAGTAATATGCATGATATGAGAAGTCAACTGTATACGCAATTGAAATTGAAATTAACAGAGCTATTGATAAGAGCAAACCTATTAAAGAAACATGCGTGAACATACCTGTTGTGCTATTGGAGTTTCAATTGGATCCTTCAATTTAAAAATAAGTTTGTATGAGTAAATACAGTGATACAAGAGCAAAGCAGTATGCACGATAGCAATCATAGTTAAAAAAGACGCGCCTAGGCTCTAGGCGTTGGCAAAATGCATTGCGCATAACTACGCTTAATCTGTGCATAACTGCGCATAAGCATGCGCTTTGGTCAATAAAGCGCAAGGCGGTGGCAAAACGCACAATTAACGCCTAGCGCTTTTTTAAACTATGATAGCAATGGAATCTTAAATTAGAATAGTTGTTCTTCAGGTTTAGGCACTTGTTCTACATGAACAGAGTACAGTAAGACGCAACAATATAGTATTTAAAAATAGATAATGAGCTCATAGACCTTACCACATTCCTGGTTCGGGACCAGTATAGAACAAGGCGTTCCCAGTCATCATCCAATAAATGTGTCTCAGGAGAACATAGGGAAATTTGATGAATTTCTTTGCCGATGAAGTATGTTTTCTTTAGGTAATTCCGATACTGCCACCAAGCATTCTTGAAGATAGCACAGGTATTAGCACAGGTTACCTCATCCTGAGTTTCCAAATCGGTCCTTCTCTATAGAGAAAAATGGGAAAATTTTCCGTATTATAACCATCATGAAGGTAGGATGTATGGGGCAAAGCAAAGTAATTTCCATGAATAACATTACTTACACATAACTCCTGGAAAAACACCTGCAACTGTCATTTTCCTTCATCTTCAGTATAATATTTCCAAGATGGGAAGATACGCACATACGATTTAACAACATCAAATGTGATAGCTGCTAAACTACGACTAGCTGGTTGTGCTTCCTCCAGAGGAATAGGCGTACTAACTAGTGGAGTTGGGGTTCGCTGTGGTAGTACTGGCCCTTGGGCATTGGAGCTGCCTTACTAACTGCTCTTGTTTGGGAGCTCTATGATGGAGATGGTGCTGTGTCAACAGGAACTGGGTTACTATCTGCTGGGGTTGGGGTTAGATTGGGTGAAGCTGGTTCTCTGTCCATCGCAGTAGAGGTACAATCTGTGAGAGTTTGGGTTATGTGTGGTAGGGCTGGTTCTTGTGCATGTACAACCGGGGTGCTATCTCCACCAAGAGGTAGCACTGTTTTATTTGAAGATCGTGTTTTTAGTCCGCTGGATACTGGCATCACCCGCTCCAATTCAAATGGCTGATAAACAGGAAAAATAGTTGAATGTATAGAGATTGTATGAGAGACAGATGCAATAGATAGTGTGGAAAAAAGGCATGAAATAGTTGACATGTATATTGTTTAACTAAAACGGATAGCATGACATAATTTCACATATATGATGTCTATCTAAACTTGATAGCATAGCATAACATAATTCAAAGATATGATGAATAACTAAACAGGATCGCATGACATAATTCACCTACATGGTATCTAAGTAATCAGGATCGCATCATTTAATTCACATATGTGATTTATATGCTAAATAGAGGGCATTCGCTATGATGTCTAAACTAAGAATATGGTGTTGAATATTGTGTATATGATGTCTAAACTATGCAATGCAAGACACCATATGCATGATATGAGCAGTATAACCATGCCAAGTTAGAGCATACACCTCGGTGGGGGAATAGGACTGGTCATCTGTCTCTGAATCCGTCTCTGAGGAGCTATCCGGACCCAACAAGAGATCTGCTTCGACATGTAGCACTGTCTGCTCTGAAGGCCTTGTTTTCACTCCAGATTTTTCCATCTCCCACCCAAATGGCTGATTCACAGGAAGAGTAGTTTAATGGACAAACATTGTCGACAAATGGAAATGTAATGAAGAAAATGATGGGCAAGATATCATTCAAATATATGATGCCTGGTTAAACAGGATGGCATTGCACATTTCACATATATTATGGCTGGCTAAAAGACATGAGACTGCATAATTCCCATATATGATATATAAACTAAACAGGTGGCATTACAGAACATGTCTAAACTAAGCAGATGACATATATGATGTCAAAAGTAGGCACTGCAAGGAACCATATGCATGATATGACTAACATCATCATGCCAAGGTAGAGCAAACACCTTGGGGGGTAACTAGGAGTGGTCAGCGGCGTCTGAATTCGCCTCAGAACAGATATACTCCTCTAGATTACAATCTGGAGAGGGGTGGGGAGGGTTTACCATTGAACCCACCATGGAGCAATGTCTGCATGACATTGTATTGCCGCGCAAAACTCTTCTCGTTTTCTCTACATGTTCAATATGACTGTGTACAATATATGACATGCATACAAAAAATATGATGAGATTATGTGAGGAGAGCATGGAGAAATTTAGAGTGATGGTAACAACCAGTGGATGGATCCAAAAATAATGATAGCAGGATGATGATTGCTTTAAATTAATAAAAAGACAGATGATGATTGTTTTACTATTTGTTTCCCACCCAAGATGAACAACATAGGCATACCCTAGGTGAACCAGATATTAGACATACATACTATTCATTGATGCCTCGATATGTGCCCCAGAACTAATTTAGAACTCAAGTTTGAACATTAATTTAGACCTGACTTGGAGTCAAAGAGGTGAACAGGACGATAAAGTAGTAGGTAAGTTTAAGCAATGCATAACATAAGCAGAAACAAAAGAGTGCGACCTCTCTTGTGGACCCGTGTACTCCTCAGGTTCATCTGCTGAGTCGATGATGGTGATGCCATTGCGGTGGGTGCCGACGGCAGGGAAGGATATCTGAGGCGGCGAAAGACGGTCAGGAGTCGTGATGTCTGGTTTGGTGGATGCTTCTGGCAATGGAGCAGCTCGGGTGAGGTGAACGACGTCGCGGCAGGAGTAGGACAAACCACACAAAGTTCCCTTCGACACGTACCTCTAACTGAAGTAATTTTGGCTTGCATGATTCTTAAAATGCAAGGATAGGAAAAACACCGGAATAGGATAGGAATGCACATGGTAAATAGAGCATTTGTAAACACAGGATTTCTGTCAACTTGGGTGTTTGGTTTACACGAATTGGAAGAGCAGAGGAATGCAAAGAAACATGGCCAAAATAAAGTGAAACCATATGAAAGCGTGTACAATTAGAATGTTATTCTGGCACTAATGCACTTGGTCTTGTTTTCATGCATAGGACTTTTAAAAGTAGGTCCAGGTGGATGTTTTGCTTCATTCATTTCAACAAAATGCATGAATAATTGAATAGTAGAGTGCCATTGGAAAATTCCCTATTGCTATGTTTTTCCGTTGAACCAAAATAGCCATAATGGATCGACATGAATGTATAGTAATATGTGATGCAACAAGTGTACAACCTCTTTGCCGTAGCCGTGTCGACCTCAGCATCATTGGGTTGGTCGCTGAAGCAGTTGAGGCAGAGGTGGCTGTCGGAGGTGTGGAGGAAGATCTGAGGAATCTGTAGACCATGTCCAGGGCACTGCTCTGTTGAGATGGATCGTTCTGTCGTTGGAGCAGCTCCGATGAGCCGTAAGACGTCAAGACTGAAGCAGCACAAGACAGACATTGTCAATCTCAAGTGGGATTCTAATAGCATCTCCAATAGATGATGTAAAATAGATGTAAAATTTACATCACCAAAAACCACCTGACTATTACAGATGAGGTTAAAACTATTGACTCTGAACTTAACTGTCGAAACTGAAATTTACTGTGGAATCCGAATGCTACTGTCGAAACTGAACGCAATGGTAGCAGAGAGGCACTTGACATGTAGTTTAGGGAGGGCCTGCAGTTCATCTTCAACCTGCACCTCCCTGAGCCGCCAGCCACCACCGGCCGAACCGCCGGCCCCAGCGCCGCCTCGCCGCCCCAAAACAACTCCCCATCGCCGCCCCGGCCAGCCATCTAGGCCCCCCGCCCCCACCCTAAACCCTAAGATAGATAGTGGGGTACCTTTCAGGTGAGCCCCCATCCCCGCTGTAGGTGGTTCTTCCTTAACTCCTGCG
>NC_041393.1:643005113-643062973 GCF_002162155.2 Triticum dicoccoides
CCTTGAAAATTGACTGACCCAAAAGTCGATTCAGTCGACTGAAGTGTGGCTAAATCGGAGCAGAGCAGCAGCACGCGCGAGGGGGAGAGCAGCAGCAGCAGCTGGGTGAGCGAGCGATAAAGCGATAGCCGGAGCACCAGCAGTAGCGCGAGCAAGCAAGCGAGAGCCGGAGCAGCAGCAGCAGATCCGGCTGGTATGGACGCCGCCGATGAAGGGGCCTCGCATTGGGGGCGAGCCTCCGTGGAGATGTCGCCCGCGGCGCCGGCTTCAAGGTAGACGCTCCATGGGGGTGCGGGATGGAGCACCGTCGGTGCCGAGAGGTCGAGCTAAGGAGAAGGTGATCTGCGATGAGTGTACAACCTCTTTGGTGACACCGAGTAGGCCTCGGCTTCGTCCGAGGAGTCGGAGAGGATGATGCAGTTTCGGTGGAGCAGGTTAAGGCGGCGCTATGGGATGGAGTAGCCGCAATAGACAAGGCGATCGTCAGAGCGGATGGACCGGCGGGACAACAAGATGGACAATAGATCCTCATCTGGGGAGGTGGACGAGGGACGTCGAGCTGTTGTGGTGGACGACATCATCAGGGAAGAGGCTCCGGCTAGGCAGCGGTGAGGTGGCGGACGGAGGAGGGTGGGGTTTCGCGGCTGGGGCGGAGAGGTTATGGCGGCCTGGGATTTCAAATGGCGAAAAGGGGGCGATGGGAGGGGGTGAACCATGACTTAGGGACGCGCTTGTCGAAAATGTAGGGTGTGTTACAAAAGTACCCCCCACCGATTTGAACAAGTTACCCTTTCGGCTCAGGGTTAGAAGGGGGATTTCACGTGTCGGGATTTGGCAGCTGGAGGGAGTTTTCGCGCATGTTGTAATTTCGGGATAGCAAGGCGCGGGTTGTGAAGGCGCCAGTTTTTGGAGCATGATATCTGAATTTTCGGGATATAACAAGACGTGGGTTTGAGTTTTAGGGACAAGCCTAACGTGTAGTAATATTGTACTTGTATGTACCAAATCAATTCGCACTTCCCTCAACCAAAAAAACGAAAAAAATAAAACTATTCACACCACACAAAGAGAGAGTCTTGCCCCGTTTTACTATACAAATGCTATTCAAAGCTACTCCCTCCTTCCATCTATATAGGGCCTAATGCGTTTTTCGATGCTAACTTTGACCAAATATTAGAGCAATAATATATGACATGCAACTTACACAAAGCACACGGTTAAATTCGTCTGTGAAAGGTTCTTTCAATGATATAATTTTCACATTGTGCATGTCATGTACTATTAGTCTTGTTAATAGTCAAAGGCGGTCTTAAAAAACTCATTACGCCCTATATAGATGGAAGGAGGGAGTATGAATCCATGTTATGTCCGATTAATTTTTTTGCTTGCTGTATAATGCATGTAACCTACTCATACCAACATTTTAGTGCATTCCAAATGTCTATACTACCGCTGTAATTCGAACTAAATTTGAATTCGTTTCTCTATTTCAATAAGAATCTACAATCATGATTGTTGCCAACTTCAACCATCATTCGTGTATTACCTTAATAACACACCACATGATTACTATAGAGATAGATATGAACTATGTGTACTACATGAACTCGATCTATTTATTGAATACACTTGATGTTGATTCCAAATAATAGTACATTTGATGTACTAACTATATATTCATAATCTAAACCATGTTCCATACGTACACCGTGTTTATCACACAAAGTGTAGTGCCCCGCCCCCTACATTATGACAAGTATTTAGACCTGAGCTGCAAAAGCCACACACTAGCCCAAATTATAATCAATGTTCTATGTATTATACGTAGTACTAGAAAGATGCCCATGCGTTCCACACAACATCAACATGATCAAGGGGCCTAATTTGCAAATATGGAGAGGGGTGTGGGTATCTTTTTTCAAACTTGCCATAGTTTCCTTCCTATCCGCCAGATATAAATCAGATGGCCTATATTGCAGGATGGCAAGCACACCATCATCCACAACTCCATTTTTATAAGAGTAGAGATAAAATATATTATATGTAGTATAACATGTTCATAACCACACCATGTGTATCACCGTTATATATATTCACACATGCGTCAGTTTAAAACACTATGACAAATTCTTCAAATATCCGAATTCGCTTTTTATAATGAAGTATGATCTCTATTCGTCTTTTACACCCACACAATCCTCTTATCTTTGTAGCTAGCGCAAACTTTCTCTCGTGCATGCACACGCCCGCATCCCTCTCACCCTCCCTCAGCATTCTCTAGCTCCATAACGCAAATTCGTCTTTTCACTTTAGATCGTTCACCCACGGTGTGTGTAGGCCCCCCAGCTCCCTCTTTACGGCACACATCGATCAATATGCCTCTCTAGCCAGGTGTTCCTAGCACAAACACAAGCTTCTCCTCTTCTCTTATCACCGACCATGCCTCACTCCCACCACTCTTTTCATCGCTCTCGTACTCGCACACTCCTTCCCCCTCGATATAGTAATGCCTCTCATACCACCTCCTAGATGCATCCCTCTCTCTCTATCCTTCTCCTCGTGCCTCATTTGCTTCTAACACACACATGCATGTATACTGTAGGATCTTGAAGTATGTCTATAGGGGGGTGATTAGACTACTTGACCAATTAAAAACTTAACCTTTTCCCAATTTTAGTCTTTGCCAGATTTTAGCTATCTTAGCACAAGTCAAGCAATCTTCACACAATTCAAGCAAGCATGCAAAGAGTATATGAGCAGCGGAAAGTAAAGCATGCAACTTGCAAGAATGTAAAGGGGAAGGGTTTGGAGGATTCAAACGCAATTGGAGACACGGATGTTTTTGTCGTGGTTCCGATAGGTGGTGCTATCATACATCCACGTTGATGGAGACTTCAACCCACGAAGGGTAACGGCTGCGCAAGTCCACGGAGGGCTCCACCCAAGAAGGGTCCACGAATAAGCAACCTTGTCTATCCCGCCATGGCCGTCGCCCACGAAGGACTTGCCTCACTAGCGGTAGATCTTTATGAAGTAGGCGATCTCCTTGCCCTTACAAACTCCTTGGTTCAACTCCACAATCTTGTCGGAGGCTCCCAAGTGACACCTAGCCAATCTAGGAGACACCACTCTCCAAGAAGTAACAAATGGTGCGTTGATGATGAACTCCTTGCTCTTGTGCTTCAAATGATAGTCTCCCTGACGGTATCCTGGACTAGGGGGTACTCAACGCGTCATCTCCCGATCAGTTGATTTGGGCCGAGGACCCCCATGGCCGTATACTCATGGGCCAGTCCGGACAGCTGCCGCATACAAGGAAGAATCCACAAGACTTGGCGATCAAGACAAGGACTCCTCCCCCACCGGCGTATTTGGCTAGGACTCTTGTTATCCTAGGCCTCTGGTGCATTATATAAACCGGGGCCAGGCTAGTCGATAGACATATATAACAACAATCATACCATAGGCTAGCTTCTAGGGTTTAGCCTCCTTGATCTCGTGGTAGATCTACTCTTGTAATACCCACATCATCAATATCAATCAAGCAGGACGTAGGGTTTTACCTCCATCAAGAGGGCCCGAACCTGGGTAAAACATCGTGTCCCTTGTCTCCTGTTACCATCCGCCTAGACGCACAGTTCGGGACCCCCTACCCGAGATCCACCGGTTTTGACACCGACATTGGTGCTTTCATTGAGAGTTATGCTGTGTGTTCGGAAAAAGGTCGATGGCTCGCCTGCAGATCAACTGCGACTGCGGGATCTTCGTCACCAGCTCGGCTGGTCACCTTGGTTCGACCAAGGACTGCACCCTACCTCCTATCGTCATGTTCGGATGAGGGCCTTCATCAACATCAACTCCAATCTCTATCAAGATCATGGAGGAATCATCCAGGGAGCCCGGGGGCTCAACGTCAACATTGCCCTCAGGCGACCGTACTGTTTTTCTGGACAGCGGACTTGTGTCTGCCGCCACCGCCTCCTCGGGTGTCGTTTTAACGATCGCTTCGGTGGAATTGTGCGGAATTAAGTCTACAACAACCCTGCAAAAATTTCGTCGAGTTTCGATGGAGGAATCTCCGGCAATCTCCGATATACCATAGCCCTGTTGAATCTGGACGAGAATCCGGACGAGTTTAGGCCTTGGTATCCAGCATCTAGCTCGGATGTCCTTTGGAGGATCCAACCGTTGATTTGCTACAGAATTCCCATATCTACCACCTGCCAAAAATGCAGCTCGATCCGACCTTCCAAACTCCCCGAAACTTGCGATTAGTGCATCACTTTTTGGATCTGTTTTCTACGCGGGAACGAATCCGACCCGAATTCATCTTTTTTATGAACGGGATCTCGGACATCCTTTTTGTAGGAAGTTTTCGTATGGGGTGTTGTGTTTTATTCTCAAACACATCCCAGTAGTATTAAAAGTATTCTTGCAATACAAACTTCACCGTCGCGCCGGTGTCAAACCAGCCCGACAACATCACTCCACGGCGGCCGACCTGCGTTAGACACGTCGTCGCTTTGTTGAGCCGAGCTCAATTTCTTCGGATCATCATCTCGGCCAGCCGAACAATAGTTCGGCATCGCGAAGGATAAATCGTCACCAACATCACCGCCCCACGGATTACACGGAGTGGGCACACCTGCATCGCCACACGGTCACTTCATCAAGCCGGCATCGACCACGTCACGACCTGCATCACTGGACCGGGGGCTTCATCATCTCTTCATCAACCTACTCCGGAGACTTCGGCGTCGCTGGCCGACCAGCTCCGTCACGTTAGCTGGATCGAGGGCTTTGCCTCGGCGAGCCAACCTTTGCCAGTATCGACATGCCGTTGCTTTATCACCCATCAGGTGATAGGTGTGCGAATCGAGTCCCAATTTTGGGAATCACCTTTCTTCGGATTGCTACAACAAATAAGCCAGGTGCTATTAATCCTAGTATTTTTGGCTTCTTAGGGTTCATTTTTCCCAATGAATTATTACTCTGGTTTGTCCATCATATGTACGTAGGTCTATCAAATGGTGGCCGCATTAACGACGGTCGCATGGTGGTTCGGTCAATTTCCGTACATAGTCCGGCGAACGCCGCATCTGGAACTCGAACCGACCCGTGAATTCAGGCCTTGCCATGCCTTTACCGCATCAAGCCGCCGCCCGGCATCGATATTGACTTCGGCGCCAGGCCATATTTCTTTTATTACTCACTTTGCATAAATTATTTGTTATGCAATGAATTTTTTTTAGTTTTATTATTATTACTATTATCTCCCGGTTTGCACTATTTTTTGTGCACAGGAAAATGATCCAGCCGGACTTTATCCTTTGGCGTCACCTCGGCTGGACGGGGGGCTTCGTCAACACTTCATTACCCCATGCCGGGGACTTCGGCATCACCCAGCCGTCCTGCATTGAACGTGCTATGTCACCACTTCGAAGTGCCGAGCTCTTTGCTCCGCCTCGGGACCGGCTCGGGGATGGAACCTTGTCCCGCACCAAGCTCGGACCGCGTCATCAATAATGAACACATTAACCAGCTAAGTTGTCTTAATGCTCAAAGTTTTAAATTTTTAACTTATGTTCGGCTCGGCCAAGCATTATACTTTTTTGGAAAAAAGTTGCTTGTAAAAATTTCCTTGTCCAAACTTTGTTTGTGACGCGCAAATTCAAATACCCCGTTTACTTGGGGGCTTCCTTCATGAAGCTTTTTCCTCTTGCATATGGTTATACTTGTATGGCTTCGTTCCTTGTTCGTGTATTACGCCACAATATGCACCATATTGACTTAAGCGATTTGCAAGCTGGGTTGCCTGGCTCCTGTGTTTACCCCTATGTTCCGGATTGTTCGGCTAGGGAGTAAAGGGAGCACCTCTGCGGTTGTCATGATCGGGTCACCCGAGCCGGACCTCAGACTGGGTGAAGCCGAAAGCTAGCGCTCTTATTGTTTTCAATCATGGTCGGCACACAACGGAGCTCATGAGTACAAAAAATCTATTGCACAAGTCTCATAATAACAATGAGCACCGAAGAAAGGTATCGGTGGGGGTACTATTTTCTTCGAAGATGCTTCTTATTCTTTGCAGTAATATAGCATAAGTTCCCTGAGCGCGCTTTGTCTGTTACAACCTTATGGCCTGATTGCCTGGTTATTGGAAACACCGTCGATGTTCTCGACAGATGGAGTACATAACACTTTTCGGTCCTTGACCGAAGAGGGAGAAGCCGACGGTCGGTTAAGACGCGTTTAAAGTTCGGTTGAACATAGATATGATATAAGTACTTCGGTAAATGCAATCATTCTTTTACCCAAGTCACATGGGGGCTCTTAAATTTATATGAGCCGTTTTATGATAAGTGTTTTTCTTCTTAGTCGTTGCAGATTTATTATTATTATTTATCACTCCTTTTCTCGACACGAGTGTGCGGTCACTAGCCGGGAGCCTAATTTCTCTCTCAAAACCGCTAGAGTTTAGTTTAAACTGGCCTAATGAGAAGTACTCCGCCTTCGGGATGGGAGACTGAAGCCGTAGGCTGACCCGCTTGAAGTCTTGAGATAGGATGTGTCATGTCAAAGCACGGCAGAAGCACTTTTTTTCTAAAGTCCAATTTTCGGATTGGCACCGAACACTTGATCTTGTTCGGACGTCATGTTTTTACTGACGTTTTTTGGTTTTCCAAGCTTTTGGCACTTTTAAACTATTTGTGTGTTTTCAGCACAAGTCTCGCAGTGCAACGCCGAACACCTTTAGAGATTCGGCAAAAACATTCTCGGATATTGCTATATATGCATCAGTTTCGAATTGTATCTTCGGTCAATAGTTGGGTTGCCCGGCTCCCGCGCTTTCCTCCTACGTTTCACTTTGTTCGGCTAGGTGTGCAAAGGGAGAACCACTGCGATTGTGCTTCCAGCTCGCATGGTGAAGCACCTCCGTGGAGAAAGCCGAAAACTGACTATCACAATATGTGTAAACTAGTCAGCGATCCGATGACTATATTAAATGACGGGCCATTCATAACATTGGCCGAAGTGTTTTCGGCTTGACCTCGACTGTCGCCGAACACTACCGGGGGCTATTAACTGGCCTCCCAAACTAAATCCTCGATATTTTGCTCTTACATTGGAGCTGAGGTTTCATGATCATGCTTAGCATGACAATCAAAGAAAGGAACCGATAGGGGGACTATTTTCTTTGGAAGACATTTCTTCTGTTAACCAGTAATATAACATATCTCTCCGTGTACCTTTGTTTATAAAACCGTATGGCCAGATTGCCTTGTTTGTTGTCAATCTTTGCCCTCATAAAGGCTTTATAAAGTAGGACAAACACTCCTCGGCTATTGGCCGAGGAGGTGGAAGCTGATGGTCGGTCAACGAAGTTTTGTACAATACGGATCCGAGCATTAATGACGTAAAGTACTTGGATACATAGAGTCATTACACATAATTTGTGATTTTACTATGGATATCGATCCTTAATTCGGCCTCCCGTGCCCGCATTAAGGCTCGGGGGCTACTGGGCTTCGGGCTTATTATTTACAAATATTAAAGGGGCACATCAATCCACTGATCTAGTGTTGCCAACTGACCAGTGTCTCGGGGGCTACTGCATTGCCTGTTCTATGTAGAAAATTTTAAGTGCAATACAGTTTCCGAGGAGATTTTGATCCTCAGGTTGGTCGGCCGCACCCAACCTGAGTCTTGAGAACTGAGCACGCCGCTTTTTGTGTCCCGAAGTATTCTGATGAGCTAGGACTTGATCCCCAGACCGATTTTGCAAATCAACTTGAGTCTCAGCAGCTACGGGGATCAGCAGTCTTATGTCATCCTTCATGGGCATCTCGGGTTTTAGACCGATACCCACCTTGAGGGCTACTGGCTATGTATCTCGGCAGAGAATAAATTGCACCAGTCAAAAAATATTGACAAAAATCGGCCCACATTCGGGTTGGTGCACCACCTCAGAAGCAGTTCGGCATAAAGCTCGGGCGCTAGTGGCTGGCTCCATAGAGGGCATTTTCGGCATTAAGCTCGGCTAAACTCCTTCAAACTTCTTTGAACCAAGGTGATTTACGACACCTCGGATACAGTCCGGCGTTGGAGCACGGATACATAGTCCGGCGTTGGAGCTTGGATACAGTCCGGCGTTGGAGCTCGGATACATAGTCCAGCGTTAGAGCTGGGAAGCAGTCCGGCATTGGTGCTCGGCTGCAAAAGATACCTCGAATGCAGTCCGGCGTTGGAGCTCGGACGCAAGAGGACGTTGCCGCCCGGGAACAACTTCAAACCTGAGGTGTGGCATAAAAATAACAAGGAATTGATAAAGGCCGGAAACGTAAAGGGGCTCCTCGGATACCCGACATGTAAACTCATCGAATGCATTTCGGCGATCCTCAAGATAGAAGATGAGAAGATTTGTTGAACCAGTTTTCAAGACCGGCAACCGAAGATGAAGAACAGTTCGGAAGAATCGAGGAGCGTCCCTAACTTGAAGACCGGTTCAGGGGGATACTGACGGTGTCCTGGACTAGGGGGTACTCAACGCGTTGTCTCTCGATCAGTTGATTTGGGTCGAGGACCCCCATGGCCGTATACTCATGGGCCAGTCCGGACAGCTGCCGCATACAAGGAAGAATCCACAAGACTTGGCGATCAAGACAAGGACTCCTCCCCCACCGGCGTATTCGGCTAGGACTCTTGTTATCCTAGGCCTCTGGTGCATTATATAAACCGGGGCCAGGCTAGTCGATAGACATATATAACAACAATCACACCATAGGCTAGCTTCTAGGGTTTAGCCTCCTTGATCTCGTGGTAGATCTACTCTTGTAATACCCACATCATCAATATCAATCCAGCAGGACGTAGGGTTTTACCTCCATCAAGAGGGACCGAACTTGGGTAAAACATCGTGTCCCTTGTCTCCTGTTACCATCCGCCTAGACGCACAGTTTGGGACCCCCTACCGGAGATCCGCCGGTTTTGACACCGACACTCCCCAACACTCAACTCTCTCTCACATGATTTGGATTTGGTGGAAAGAAGATTTGAGTGGAAAGCAACTTGGGGAAGGCTAGAGATCAAGATTCATATGGTAGGAATGGAATATCTTGGCCTCAACACATGAGTAGGTGGTTCTCTCTCAGAAATGGTAAGTTGGAAGTGTAGGTTTGTTCTGATGGCTCTCTCCACGAATGAAGAGGAGGTGGAGGGGTATATATAGCCTCCACACAAAATCTAACCGTTACACACAATTTACAAATCTTGGTGAGACCGACATGCAACTCGGTGGGACCGGTTCGCTCATTAGGACTGACATGTAAACCTAGTGACCGTTAGGGTTTTCGGTGGGACCGACATGCAACTCGGTAGGACCGATATGGTTAGGGTTAGGGCATAACGTAATCTCGGTGAGACCAATTACACAAAATCGGTGAGACCAATTTTGGTAATAAGCTAACCAGAGAGATGGTCAGGTAAACTCGGTGGGACCAGTTTGCTCATTTCGGTGGGACCAAAATGTTATGAAAAGGAAACAGAGAGTTTACATTGCAATCTCGGTGGGACCGATCGCTCACTTCGGTTAGACCGAAACGTTACGAAGGGAAACAGAGAGATTACAATCCCATCTCGGTGAGACCGAGATCCCTATCGCTGAGACCGATTTGCCTAGGGTTTGTGGCAGTGGCTATGACATCCGAACTCAGTGGCGCCGGATAGAAAGAATCGGTGGGCCGAGTTTGACTTTTGGTTTGGGTCATATGTGGATATGATAAAGTACTTGAGGGTTTTTGGAGCATATCACTAAGCACTATGGAGCAAGAAACTCATTAAGCAACACCTCATCCCTCCTTGATAGTATTGGCTTTTCCTGTAGACTCAATGTGATCTTGGATCACTAAAATATAAAATGTAGAGTCTTGAGCTTTTGAGCTTGAGCCAATCCTTTTCATCCTTAGTATTTTGAGGGATCCACTTTCCTCATCCATGCCATGCCATTCATTGAGTTTTCCTGAAATATTTGTCTTGGAATAGTATTATCCCAATGAGCTATATGTTGTTAGAAATTACCAAAACCACCTAGGGATAGTTGCACTTTCATATACCGATCAATCTCCCAACATATACCTAGATCGACTTTAACTATCTCCCCCATCGATCGACGTACCTCACAAGTTATGTCTCTCCTTTCTCTAACAAAGGGTGATTGATATTCCTATGTAATTACGTCTGCTTATCACAGCCATATCGTCCCCCCTCATCATTCATGCATGCCTCCTGACCCGTCTCTCACACGCACGTGCACAGACAACAATAACCCATCTCCTCTCTTATTGATATTGCGGGCATGCCCTCCGTTTTCTAGCAAGCCTATCCCACCATTTTTAGAAGCAACTCCACTACCAACCCCTCCAACACTCTAGCTCTGTATCTCTCCCAACCTTATTCCTCTCCTGCACATATGCATGGATGCCGATCGATCTCCCTTAATACATGAGACAGATCGATCTCCTTAATACATGAGGTAGGCCTCTCTCCTCCTCCACACATATACCAGCCATTGTACCTCTATAGTTAATTGGGCCTCCCTCTTCCCCCACCACACACCGATAGTCGAGCGCTGCAGGTAGGTATCCATGCCACAAAGACAAACTGCACATGTCCCCTCTCACGTTCCAGTAGGCCAGCCACTCTATATCTTTGACATGGGGACACACAAATTCGATGGTACTCTTTATCGATCGCGCGCGCACACACACACACACATCATCCCTCTCTTCGATTCTATGGACACCTCAAGACGATGATACCTCCACTCTCTTCTCGTGGATCGCCCCCTCTATATATATGTTATATCCAGGACTCTATTTCACACACATTGCATATGTTACATTTTTTGACCCCCCCCCCCCCCCCCCAAAAAACTCTCACAAACCCACACACTATATCTCTCTAGGTTTGTATCTCTCTCACACAACCCCACGTAGGTGGTTTAAGTATACAAGAGAATAGGTGCACCGTGCATGTACTCACGCTTCGTGCCTAGCCACACCCGCACGGGTACACGGTGGAGCTCATTTCTTTACGAAATGGCAGCCCACGTGCTAATTTGAACGCCTGTAGCAGTTGTTTACCTAGGGAGGTCGTGTACCACGCATGCACGGAACAAAGTTCGACTTCACGCATTGCCGCGTTATTTTTAAATAAAGTTATAGCGCTCAATGGCATGTACACAGAATATAAAACGATTTTTATGGAAAAAAAGGTTGTCCGCTCCACTATATACAATGGAGCCTGCCTGCCTGGTTTGTCGCTCTTCGGAGCATCTCACACAAGGCTGCGGTGGCCTCTCTCTCTCTCTCTCTCTCACCGTTGGTCAATGATCCGGCCGCATCTCGTCCGTCGGGGGAAAGGGAGGAAGTGCATCGTTTCTTTGTTCGACGGCGTCGAGGCAGCACGTCCCGATCTGCGGTACATGTCGTTCTCTCTGACCAAGCTCCGGCGCGGCAGGGCCTATGCCACCTGCTCGCTGTTGCAGTATGGGCAGATTCCGCCCACCGCCGCTCACCTAGTTACATCCCGACGACCTCCAGGTATCCCCTCCGGCCTTGCTCCACTGCCCGTCTTCCCACATTGCTGCATGTGGATCTTCCATAGTTCTTTCCCCAAAATGTAGCTCATCCGGCGTACTTTCCATATTGCAATCTCGTCCTCACACCGTTTTAGACAAACACAACCGTGTTGTTATCTTCCCTTAGGACAAGGAATATGCTTCTTTTTGTCGTCGCATGTGTCATCAACTGTTATTGGCCAGTAATTGTTTCCTTTTACCTCTCTTTTTGCAAACAGGGCTATCCATTTCACCTCGTTGCTATTGCGACCTTTTGGTGAACTGCACAAATCACTTTTTTCTTAAGAGTGTTTTGTGCAGTTGTACTAAAATGTCACACGGGCAACATCTCTACATTTCAGTGCGACTGCACAAAGGGAGATTGGTTTTGCTCTATCCTCATCCAACTCCGGGCCTAATCTTCTCCAACTAGTTAGTCTTAAGAGAGACTACAAAGGTGATCGGCTTCTATTTGTGTGTTTATTGTTTCATTAGCAGTCCCCTATTATCGTAATCACACTTAATATCTTTGGAACAGGGACGCTCAGCTCTATTTTAGTGGAACTGCACAAAATGATCGGAATGTTGCATGCTCTAGACAACTACTTTTTTCCCAACATGCCTTGTTGATTTAGACAGAGCTGGGGGGACGTTGCTGCCAATGAAAGCATGGATCAATTTTAATTTAACACCTTCTCACAACTCTATCTTCAGTTGTGATGTAAATATTAGCTCTGATCTACTAATAATTGACATGCATTAGCAAGGAAGTTAGTTTTTTATTGTTTCCGAAAGAGCATCGATGGCAAGACACACGAAACAAAAGCTGAAAGCTCACACCATTGTACAATTTCATGTCGCTGGAAAATTATTTGTATAGTACGTCAATTATGTAAAAAAAATGATGGAAGCTTGATAGCATTGCCAGAAGCCTCTTCAGCATCCGGGTCCATGTGCCATGCACAAAATTATACTCCTTCGTTCCTAAATATTTGTCTTTTTACAAATTTCAAATGGGCATATTTTAGAGTGTAGATTCACTTATTTTGCTTCGTATGTGTACTCCCTCCGTTCCTAAACACTCTATTCGTCTTTCTAGAGATTTCAACAAGTGACTACATACGGAGCAAAATGAGTGAATCTACACTCTAAAATATGTCTATATAGATCTGTATGTAGTAGTCCATTTGAATCTCTAAAAAGACAAATATTTGAGTAGTCACTCGTTGAAATCTCTAGAAATACAAATACTCCGGAGTATATTTAAGAACCGAGGGGGTCGTTTCCAAAAAAAACCGAGGGGGTAGTGCACAACCGCATGGGAGACTCAGCCCGGTCGTTGCGCCGCATTAATAGTGAGTAATGAGCAGTCAAATCATAAGCCCCACCTTTCCCACTGTAAGTTGCTCGGAAGAAGCAACCATGAATACGCTCTTCTTTGAATCCGCTCATACTACTCCATCCGTCATTGTTTATAGAGCGCACTTTAGAAAAAGGAAAAAAATCTGTGGGACCAAGGCGACTAGCGATCGGCCTGAAAAATAGCATTGGTAGATATAGCACGGCGTCTATTACTAGAGGGAATAATGCGTACACACATGCATGCAGTGCTTCCACCCCGGGTACACACATGCATGCACTTACTCCACTCCGTAGTAGTACATCGAGAGAAAATTGTGGACTTGATTGCGGTTACCACACCCTAATTAATTGAGCATTAAACCAAACACATCTAAAGTCTCTCTGGTGGTGGAAATGCATTGAGAGAAATGCATCATAATGAAGTGCGCCCTGTAAACTGTGACAGAGGGAGGAGTAGTATGAAGGTGCAAAACCAAGTACGCGTATGGCCAGTTGGTCAACGCACCTCCTCTTGGCATATCACTGACATGTGGGACAGGAATGTGAGCAAACCGATCTCAATTGACGGCAAAGAGCCAACCCGCCGTTCCTTGAGAGAGACGAGGAGCGAGAACACACAGACGGGCTCGCACGGAGGCCAAGATATATTCGAGCATGGTTGGTTGATCGATATCATCATTACATGTTGGGTTGCCGTTTTCCGCCCTTCTCCAAAATAAACGTGTACTTTATCAGAGATTAAAAAATAAGAGTACAGACGCTCCACCATGCGGTTCTAGTAGTAGTACTACTCGTACTACAAAACCTTGCGCTTGGATCTTCGCCTCTTCGTGAAGTCGAACAATGATGGTACTCCGCATGTTGGGTACTATAGTGTATGCCTTTGACAATCTGACACCGAATGGACTGATGCATGTCCATCGAAGGTAGGTTGCTTTAGTCAAAAGGCGTAAGCGAGCTTCACCTTGTCTTGCAAGCTTCTCCTCGTTTTGCGAGTTGACGGGACACACCAAAAAGTTGTGCTAGTCCATACTCCCTCCTTTTCGGTTAATATGGCTTAATCTTTTTTGCGGGTAAATGAGAGAGCTTTGCTCACATATAAGCATTCTTAGGACGATCTGTCAAGACACTATTCACTGGGAAGCGAGGTACCCCGCAAAAAAAAAAGTAGGAAGCGAGGTGTTTCATCAAGCCAGCTCTCGGACACATTCAAATTGCAGCAAGCACGGTTCGCACGAAGATGCGCCACAAGGTTTGCTGACCTGTTTACATGCTGAATAACAAAAAAAGTGGAAATATTACCGAGCACTCCTATTTGTAACAGGATATGAGCCAGAATTAAGCGAGAATTGTGGCGAGTGTTCCATGCAATCAACTTCCATTATCACATGCGAGAACCCTCAAAGAGAACCAAATGTGTTGAAGATTGCTTTATCATATTTTAAAATTATAATAAGAGTGCAGACGCTCCTCCATCCGGTTCCTAGTACTACTAGTATAGTACAAATCTCTATGGACTATAGTAGTAGTACTAGTACTACTAGTAGACTTTGCGCTGGCTGTTCGCTTGTTCGGGAAGTTGAACAATAATAGTACTAGTAGTATAGTGTATGCTTCTGGCAATCTGACACCGAATTAACTGTTGCACGTCCACCGCCTGAGCGAGGGAGAGCTTACATTAGTCAAAAGTTTCTCCTTGTCCTGCGAGCCATCGTGCGCAAGCTTCTCCCGTCCTGCAACCTTCTCCTCGTTCGGCAAGTTGAAGGGACACAGCAAAGTAATGCTAGTCCATACTGCCTCCTCTCCGGTTAATATGGCTTAATTTCAAATGTGATAAATACACTGTTGGTCACTATATATTTGTAAAAATACGGTCAGTGGACTTCATAATACACTCATTGCGCTCAATATAAATTTTTCCGGTGTTTATACGGTCACTAACTCACCCTGACTGAGTATGTGTGTGCATGCACGTGTAGGTTGAGCACTTGAGCGTGACCATGTGTGTTCCGTCGTGTGCTCGAACATGCATGCATTAGGGCGTCGCGCGCGTTTTTGCATCCATGTGTATGTGTGACTGTTGCATACACGTAGGGGGGTACGTGTTGGGGCCACTAAGGAGTAGTCAAATCACACAGTAAGTTAGTCGGAAGAAGCAACCATCATTTCACTCTTCAATGACACGTACGCAATATAAAATGGTTGATATGGAGAGAAAAATAAAACCACTATATATACACTAGTAGGAGCCTAAGCTACAAGCCTGCTTGCTTAGGTTGCTCTCTTCACAAGCATAGAACGATGGCCCTGATCCCGCAACTGGGGGAAGGGAACAATGTTCTACGTAGACGCGGTCGACATCGGCGAGGGAGAAAACCCACAGTCGGTGCGTCCCAATCGAGGGTCACCGCGGTATGGGCCGATGCCGTGTCCCAACCGCCCTTCTAGCTACAGCCCGACGTCCCAGGTAGTCCATCTTCCTTTTGGAGCCGGCTTGCTCCACTGTCGTAGCTCCATCTCCATGTCGATCTTTCTCTACTTCTACCGGCTTCTACTTGTGATGAGTTTATGTGTCATGAACTAGTGCCAGTTCTATTGTTCTAATCAGACTTCTTCAATATCTTTGCCATCAGGGATGCTTAGGTCGATTTTAGTGGAACTACACAAAAGCATCATATGATCCGAGGGTGTCGGCCATCTTTCCTTCGACAGGTTCTACCTGGCCAGGAAATTAAATCCTGTTTAGGGTTTAGGGTTTAAGTCGTAGTGACCCCATCATTATTTTTTCTTTCGTACACGCTCTCACAACTTTTGTCTTTAGTTGTGAAGTAAATATTGGCTATGATCTGTGAATCATTGAGATGCATCAGTGTGCGTGTTAGTTTTCCTTTGTATTTGATGGAATGTTGTAATGGCGCAACCTTGGAATAGGAATGAAAATGGAGTGGAAAGTTTCTGTTTTTCCGGAGAAAAAATGGAAACGGAGAGAAACCAACATTTCGTTTCGTTGGATCACGCCATCGAGCAAAACCAACGTTTAAATCACGTATGTCATGTTCGTGTCTCACCCTCCTCCATGGCTCGACCCCACACAATCGCTCGGCATGCCACTCACCGCAAACCGAGTATGCGATAACTTTCCCGCCTACTTGTCGATGGATCGCGCCATGGAGTACTAGCACTACTGGAAGAGATTGATGAGTTGGGGGAGGACAGCTAGCTGTAGCACGGACTCCCAAGAACTTTTTACATGCATGTTGTAGCCGGCTATTGCGACCTCTGGACATGGAGCAGTCGCGTGCACCAAGAAGCGGCGCGGACGACGCTCTCTCGGCCGGCGCGCAGCTTCAATTCCGGCGCTAGTGAGAGGTCACATCCGCTCTAGCCGGGCATGAATTCGGCACTGACCGTTTGGGCGGGAAGCACGCGCGGGTGATGAAGAGGGTTCAGGTTGGTCAGGACCGGCCGTGACAGCGGTCCGGACGTCCGCAAACAAGAGATGTTGTATGTTAATATTGCTGCGTATATAATTAACAACGTAAATAATGTGCCAGTTGGACAAATATGATTGGAGATGGAGATGGGAATGGAATTTTACGTAAACACGGATATGCATGTCTATGTCTATGTGTATCTGCGCGACGACTCTCGCAACCTGGAAGCGGGGGCGTGTTTTTGATCGAGTTTTCTTTCTTGGTACGTTAAAAAATTGTCTGCCAGTTTTCGTTTTTTTTCGGGAATGCGCGTATTCTATTTAAAACCACTGCTATGGTGAGATTTTTTACTCCATTATAGCCTCTTGTTTGATAGAGTTTCTCGCGTCTCGCTCTCTCACCCTCTCCATATCAAAACAAGATGACAATGTCCACTCTATCTCTCTCCTCACCGGTGGTCACAGATCCGGCCGAATCCCGTCTGCTATGGGAGGTGAGGAGGTGCAGCCTTGACGTTGTCGTCGTCGGCGATGGAGGAAGCCGATGCGCACCGTCCTCTCGGAGCCGGCGCTGGCATGGACGAAGATCCTCCGCGCCCTTGTTCGCTGCCGTCGCGTGGGCAGATCCCGCCCACCCGCCTAAACGACATCTCGCCCACCTGAGGTATTACTTCTTGTACTGGTCCAGCTCCCCAGGTTGTTGCGCGCGGGTTTTCTTCTATGCGACTACTCCCCAGGTCCCCATGTATAGTAGCTAGGGTTCGTCGGCTGGTCCAACATCACCTACTAGTACTATTATAGAGGAAATTCCACTTGAAAACTTGTCCTGATTTATGCCTCGGTGGAGGTATACATGTTGTTTCGACAAAAAGTACATGGTGGTTGTACGGTCATTGTCCATATGGTGGTAGTACTATCACTGGTTAAATGAAGAAATGCTTTTTTCTCGGGTATCCTGGTTTAGTTCCCATCAAGATAATTATGATGCTTCTGTTTGTTGGTGTACTTTTCATTAATTCTTATTGACAATTGAGATGTCGTTGCTAATCTTGTAAAACAAAGTAACAACACTATATCCCTTTTTTATATTTTTGGAAACAGCGATGCGTATCTCCATACCCGGGCATGTCTTCCTCAATTTTAGTGGAACTACACAAAATTGGATGGCCATTGTTGTTCTGCCTCACTGTCCTCTGCCACGTGGTTCTTCCTTCCTCGATCTTGATTACTGAGAAGAAACGGTCCACAGTGAGGATTTGTCGAACTTCATAGGTGCCTCACCCAAACTTGATGCCAAATGGATGATGCATCACCACGATTACCTATCGATGCTCATGGTTGCGCCTCATGGTTGCGTCGGCTAGTGAAGCTGATCAATTTTCAATGAAAAACAAGTTGTCTTCCATCAGTGCTCTTTGCTTGTTACGCACAAAGATGATATCCTTCGTCAGTTCACCTTGGTTGCATTGGAGACGCAGTCGTCTTTCACGTTGGTGCAATTTTACCACACAATTGGCTATGAACCAAATGTTTCCTCGAAGAAGGATCGACATTGGTACTAAGAGCATAAGTTTTGTATTGATTTCTAAGCCTTCTCACAACTTTGTCTCCAGCTCCCATGTAATTTTATTTGTCCAGCTATTAACTTTGATTTAAAAAATGGTGTGGACTAAAAACCCGGATGGACGTAGTAGCCCTCCATTTTTATTTACTCCGCATATTAGATTTGACTGAAGTCAAACTTTGTAATACTCTCAAACCTTTCCGATAATTGAAATTAAAATTCTTTATTTGTACACACTCTCACACGTTTCTGATAATTTGGCGCATGTGTGGTTGTTCACTTAAGGGAGGGTAGTGTACCACACGTGAAGGACATGAAGTGCGACAGGGACGCGTGGATCGTTAGTTCATCGGAAGTAGTAGTAGTTTTCTTCACTGTATGTTAAATAACGAGTTTCATTTCGTACTTACACAATTTAAAACGATTGTTATGGAGAGAGTAAGAAAACCACTCCACTATATTAGTCATATACACGAGATTACTATATGGACGCAACTTCATTGACTTAGTGCACTTGCCTTTGGGTTTATGATAGGTGGGCCCAAAATGTGGCTGGCTCACCTGTCATACAGCCAAAAGCAGGTGCAGTGAAGGCACCGGAGCTCAGTCCATACTACAGTAGTATATATGTAAGCTGGAGCCTCAGCGCTTGTTCACTAGGGTTTGCACTCTCCACACTCTCACCACACTACATATATATATATACACGCTGGAGGCTCAGCGTTCATTTGCTAGGGTTTTCTATATTCAATGTCCCTCTTCACCAGATCTAAACAAGATTGCATTAGCCTCTTGTCTCTCTCTCACTCCTCACAGCTGGTGAAGGAGGCGTCTGTATCCCGTCGCACCGAGAAGGGGAGGAGGTGCAGTGTTCACTCTATCGCCTTCGGCGAGGGAGGCAATCCACTGCCGGCTGCACTGTTCTCTTTCATCCAGCGCCTGTGCAGGAGGGCCACCGACCCCTTCTTCCTTGCTGTCGTGCGTAGTGTGGGCAGATCTGGCCTCCCACCGCACGCCTTGCCACATCCCGACGACCCTAAGGTATAAGTTTCTTTGAAACCGTCGTTGCTCTAGCTGCATGTGGATCTTTTTCGATCTGTAGTCGAATCTAGGTCTTGGTTCAAAGAGGAAAAAAGGGTGTGGTGGGCTGGAGCAAGAATCTAGGACGTGGTTCAATGAGGAAAGGAGGGACAGAAAGTAGTATAGACTGGCAATCCAGCCGCTTTGTTGGTCGAAAAGGGAAAAAGTGGGTAACCCAGTACACACATCTGTAAGGAACCAATCTCTTTGTTGAAAAGGGAAAGAAACTGGGGGGTCGGGTAGTTTGTGCAGGACTAGATTTGCTGCCCTCACATAGGAAAAAGGTTCAAAGAGAACAAATATGGGCCAACGCATATATGCTGCTTTGCTACATACTCTGCATCACCCATTTATACGTGTGGACGCACATGGTGCTGGCATGTCCCATACAGCTATTTTGTTGTTGTTAATCTAAGAATGCCGTCGGAAAATTGAAGCAATGCCACTCTTAAAAGTAAATTACATTTTTTAACGAATGTTCTTTTAAGAGAATGTCTCTGTTAATATGAATCAATGCAACCGTTTTAGAAATGCTACTATCCTACTTTGTTTTCCATCCAAGATAAGTTAGATGCTTCTTTCTGTCACCGTCTGTTTCATCCTCCTTTATCGGCCAGTAATTGATTCCTTTTTTGCCTTTGTTTAAAGAGGGATATCTATTCAACTTGTTGCTATTGCGACATTTTGCTTCGCTACGCAAAACACGTTGCTTGATTTCAGTGCAACTGCACAAAACGAGATTGGCTTTCCTATTCGTGTTGGCAGATTCGTACATTATCTTGTGAGCGTCATGACAGGTTGGTACTTGCCTTCATCCACATGATAGTGCAGTGTGTTTTGAGATAATGTGCTACTTGTATTGGTACTGTTTTAAATAAATTTAGAATTGGAGCTATTGTATTGCTCTCTTTTCCCATTAAGTAGTGCACAAAAATGGTACCAACCCAGACATGATGCTTGTTGCTTTGTTACAACAAACTTTGCATCACCCCGTTTATAAGTAGATGGAAGCACATGGTGTTGTTGCGCCCACTCTCCCCTGGAACTATTTATGCTTTTTGTTAATCTAATGCCACTGGTAAAATTAAGCAATGCCACTCTCAGAATTAACTAATGAATCTTATTTCAAAACTGCAACACTTGTTAGGGATTGGCAGGATTACCATTTTTTGTGGCCGCATGTTTCATCCTCCTTTATTAGCCAGTAATTGATTCCTTTTTTGCCTCTGTTTAAATAGGGATATCTATTCAACTTGTTGCTATTGTGAAATTTTGCTTCGCTACGCGAAACACTTATGTTTTAAGAGTGCTTTCTGTAGTTCAACTTGAATGTCACACTGGCGACTTTGCTTAATTTTGGTGGAACTGCACAAAAGGAGATCGGATTTTCATATACGTGTTGGGATTTCATTCAAATCCTCCTCGCGAGCTGTTTCAAATCTTGGTCAAGAAAGGTCAGTACCGACTTTCATCCACATGATGATGCAGTGTGCTTTGAGATGTTGTGCTACTTGTATTGGAACTGTTTTGGATAAATGTTGAATTGAAGCTATTGAACTGTTGTCTTTTACCATTACGTGAGCAAAAATTGTTCCAACCTAGATATGATGCTTGTTTCTTTGTTACAACAAAACTCTGCATCACCCCTTTATAAGTAGATGGAAGCACATGTTGTTGTTGCGCCCACTCTCCCCTGTAACTGTTTATGCTTTCTGTTAATCTAATGCCGCTGGTAAAATTAAGCAATGCCACTCTCAGAATTAATTAACTACTGAATCTTAGTTCAAAACTGCAACACTTGTTAGGAATGGTACTATGCTGCTTTGTAGTTCTTTCTACATGTTTAACCAAGGTATTGTTAAGATAATGTCTCTGTTAAAATGAATCAGTTGCATTGTTTTAGGAATGGTACTTTTCTGCTTTGTCGTTCTTTATACATGTTGAAACAAGGCATTGTTAAGATAATGTCTCAGTCAATATGAATGAATCACACTGATGGAGAATTGCTACTCTCCTGCTTTGTTTCCCATTAAGATAAGGTAGATCAGTAGATGCTTTTCTTCTGGGAGTACAAGTCATCAACCGTTATTTCTCAGTAATTGTTTCCCTTATACCTATTGTTGCTTATAGGGATATCAAAATTAAAGCTCGGTTTTATTCCGACTTCGATTTTAGTTGAACTACACAAAAGGAGCCAATGTGTCCAAGGCAAACTGCTGCATTACTGGGTCCAGTTGGTCGTTCCACTTTGCAGAAAGAAGCAGACACTGTTTGCGCTACATTACAGAAGGAATGACCGAGAAGCTTTACAGAGTATTATTAGACGTTGGTGACATGACTAGTCTGCAGAGAGCGGTGGCAATTCTACAACACGTGGAGTGCACTGGGCAAAAAGTGCCCAAACAAGTACAAGAAGCTACGACAGGACTCCACGATCATAGGCATTACATATTTTGAATGGGAAAAGCTTGTCAAAGTTTAATCATTGATGTTAGCAAGAAGATGTTAGTTTAATATATTTGAATTGGAAAACATTGTCAAAATTTGCTCATTGATGTTAGCCAGAAGACATGCATTTGATATTTTTGAGTGGGACGCCCTTGCTGTGAGCAGCGTCGATTGTTTTTTCCTATTCCTGTGTTCAGTTTAAAAGTAAATAGTTACTCTGCTGAGATATTCCTGTGTTAAGAGTTTGTTCTGAATATTGTCTATGTAATGCCAGGCCTTGTGTTTGATTGCAAAGTTGAGCTTGGAATGTTGTGGCATGCGGCATCACGAGCTGTTCACCGTGCCTCCTGAGAATAATGCTTCATATTGTTTTGCATGTCGATCTAATGCCAGTGATTTGCTTGTTAAGAAGATCATCCTCTTTTGTTGTTTTCGTGCTTAAGAAGTTCATCGTCTTATGCTTCATTCATAGCCGACACTGCAAGCTCGGCTGATGCTACTATCATCAATGCTAGGAATATATAAATAGAGAGTGACCACATGCATATTTTGTGCTGCAGCCTGGCTAGCTACTTGCATATCTGCATATATCCATCTAGCTAGGAAATACGGTTCTGACACCCTGTCTAATGTATCCACTAACGGATCTCCACGTGCTCCCCATTTTTTATCCTTTTACAGCATTTGCCAAAATATACATCATTTTTTCTTGAAGAGATTTACAAATTCGATCATCTGTTGTGCAAATTTGGTAAACCATGAAACTTGCACATACGGCTTCGATATCTTATATTAATGGGTGATTCAAATCTGCACCGGCCTTGTGTTGAGACAAGAAATGTATGGCCTAACTAGCTAGCAACCCAAGGACTATCACTACAGGAAAGGTAGCATTACAATAATCACCATTATTTTAATAAAGCTCATTAACTGAATACAACATTAGGAATATAACAACAGTCTAAGATGCCCGCAAAATCAGAATAAGGATAAGTCAATCCTGCAACATTTTGAAACCTCTAGTTACATCCTATAAGTTGATTTATGTTGAACTAAAACGTTCAGGAAGAAAGAACTAGGAACATGGAGACACCATTTCTTGTGGTGGGAAGCAGTACAAAAGTAAGATGTACCACAGATTATGTATAGAAACCTAAGCCGATTGAAAATCATAATGGTGCAAATGGGCTAAAGATTCAATTGCGCTAGCATAGATCTGATACACAAAATGTAGGCTTACTAAGCGTAGTCAACCAATTGAGATCTGGATGGATCTTCAGAGTTCAGACGACCTCGCCAAGGGGGCTTCGATTCAAACGAGAGGACAAGATAAGAGATCCATCCGATTCAAATGGTTTGTTGTGGCAACAGTGGCTCGTGGGATTTTGCAAAATTTTGGGTTATAAATAAAGGGAATTTGGCAATGATGGAAACCCTAGGTTATGAAGGGGATTTGGACAAGGAGAAGAAAGGAAAGTACGAACTACATGCTTATCTTTTCCTTATAATCTGATAGTTAGCCTCAGCAAGAAACACAAAATCATTCTGAATATTGAGGTTTGATAACGACAGGATAGAATGGGTCTTTCTCCATCATCAATAACACTAGATCAAAACGTATTGGGGCGAATTAACACTCGCGCATGTGCGAGGTTTTGGTGTGATGACGCAGGGGGTGATCTCCAGCACGACCTTGTAGACGTGCAGCTTGATGTTGTATTCTTGGTCCAGGAGCTCAAAGATGCACACGTCCCACTTCTCCAGGTTGTTCTCCATGGCCAGCGCGCCCCACCCTGCGCTGAATGCCGCATGGGGACTCTCCCCGCCAGCGTACTCGTACCACACCTTCCACGGCTTCGCCTGTGGGTCCCACAAGGTCATCTTCCTGCTCTCTTTGGGGAGAAATGTTTTCACGAACTTGTCCGGGATGATCTGCAGTTGCAGGTTGATCATGACCAGTCAGTGAGCAATGCATTTTTTAATATGTGTATTGAAAGGAGAAATTTAATTGATAATTACCATGAAGTACAAGGCATAGACATCGTTGTGCCTCATTGCCTTGATGGTGAAGGGCCTGTCGGATTTGAACCTCAGTGCCCTCTCCATGGCGTATTCCTTCTCCCTTTGAGTTACTAGACGCCTCTGTGACATTAATCCTGGCCTTCTCGTAACTTTGATGAGAACTAGTATAAAAAGATGTAGACTATCAGGATAGTTCACTTCAAGTTTGTTCTAATTAGTACTAGCAGTATAATAAAAGGGCGCGCATACAAGAAGTAAGGAAGGAAGGAAGGTAGTAAGGAAGGAAGAAAGAGATTTACTTCTGCCAGGTTGGTTTTCACCATTGCTCTTGTTGAACATCGGGAATTGATTCTGCTTACTAAGCCTTTTATCAAAAGATTTGTTCCACGTGGTTATGTTCGAGGACACGGATTCTGGCGCAAATACACCTGTATGAACTATATGTGGGTAAAGTTCATTAGCTCCATGACAAGAGAATATAGATAGGAACCATTTACAGTATAAGACTAGTGCTATGTAGCTAGCAGAGCATATTGATAGCTCGATGACGCAACATCTAAGACATCTCAACCAATATATGTGTGTGTGTGTAAAAAAAGTACTACTCATTTTGAAATTGATATGTTACCTGCCAAATTGTCACTAGATGTTGTTTCTTCCAAAGCTTTTTTGAGAGGAACTCTTTTAGATGCTGAAGCAGCAGACCTGGTATAAACAATTAAAGGAGTAACAGAGCTTTTTCCCTCATCCTTGGAGTCCTTTGATGGACGACTAGCCAACTCTGCTTACAATGGATGTGCACATAGGTTAGCTAGATAACAAGAGTCTATGAATCATGTGACAACATTTAGCCATCACAATATATAGTTAATTTGAAATTGATCCATTCAATGGTCATTCTGAATTACCTGCCAAATTGTCACTTGATGCTGCTGACATAGAAGCAGAACCACCAGATGGAGACCTTATCTCCTCAGCCTTGGACATAATGGGTGGATGATGCTCAGATTCTTCTTACAGTTTGATGTGCACATAGCGAAGGTTAGCTCGATAACAAGAGTATACGAATCATTTTACAAAATCAATCCATCTCATACCAATATATACGTAAAAAGTACTACACGTACTAATTATTTTTAAATCGATCAACTGATTAGAGGGCTCTTCTTAATTACCTGCCAAACTGTCGCTTGACGCTGCTCCCCCAGAAGTTGGTTCACCAGATGGAGCTGTAGAGTTTTTCCACTCCGCAGTCCTGGACTTCTTGGATTGGTCCACTTGTGCCATGATATCATCAACCTTCCTAAAGCTAGCCCTCTTCCTAACCATAAAACCATCGTCGGTCTTGCATCGATCATCCTGTTGTTGTTGCGCTGGTTCTAGAGCATCGTTGCTCCACATGCGACGTTCACAGTCTTCATCATTCCCTAGAGTTTCTGATAATGTGTCTTCAACATCATGTGCATCTTCATCTTCTAAAGAATTTTCTTCTTCTTCTGAAGATTCATTTTGTAGTGTACCATCTATACTGGTGTCAGTGTGAGTGTCTTCTTCTTGCGGGGCAGTACCATCTGCATTGGTGCTCGTGAGCCCTTTGTCTTCATCACTGGCCACGTTGATGTCCTTGTGTTGCGGCTGGGCGAGAGACGCGTACGGAGCCTCGCAGGACGATGGCAAGAAAATTGTCACTGAGAACTATGACTGCCCGTCGTAACGGAATACCAGTAGGTAGCCATACCCGACGCGATGGTCGGAGAGGAACTCCTTCCATCCACGCGCAAAGCATAGCTCCCCGGAGATTTTAGCCAGCTCTACGGGCCATTTATTCCCGCTTGGACCTCTCAGGGAAACCAATGATGTACAATCTTCCAAGTTTTTGTGGAATCCTACTGGAATGGTCTGGAACATATGTAGTCATACAAATTAATTAGTAGTGGCTCAAGACATGTCGAGCACAACCCAAACATGCATTATATGGCATTTAACCTTTCCTTATAGTCCAATCCCAGCTATCAGTCACTGCTCAATTGGCATTATATTTTGTAGAAATATTAGATATGTCTCTTTTATTTACAATCTACATTTTTTGTAAATACAAAAAATATCAACTTTCATGAAGTAGTTTATATTTTGGATATGTTATCTCTTTTATCCTTCTCAATGGTAGAAAAATTGTATAGTCCATGTTTCAAACATATCATTCATAAATTGAACAAAAGAATCTGTTGGGTGAAATAGATTATATATGTAAAATTTTAACTCTACCAAATTAGAGAGCATCATTCCTAAAAGTGAACCACAATGGAAAAAGATAACCTTCACAATAATCATGCAAAAATACGATAGGTAAAAATGGAACAACTAAAATGAGTTAGTCCCTTTCTTAGTTGTTATGAATCAAGAAAACCTACCACATGTTCCATAAATGAATAGGATATGATCGCTCTAAAGAAGTGAGGACAATTTTTATTGCCATTCTGGTCCTTCTCATCCCTTTCCATCGAATCATATTCCTCTTTACCATTCTCCTTCCTTCCCCTCTGCTCATTTATCTCCTTTTGTTCCTCTTCTTTCTCTTTCTCAATTTCTTGTTGCCCCTGCTCTTCTTTCTCATTCTCCTCCTTTTTTTTCCTTATGTGAGTTCTCCTTCTTCCCATTTTCCTTTCTTTTCCTCCAATCCTCCCTCTCCTCCTCACCATCCTTCTGATCAACAACTCTCATTTTCTTCTCTTTGACCTCCTTGTTCTTAGCTATCTTCCTCTTCGATAAATTTTGCTTTCCCTCTACTTTCTTATCACCTTCAGCTTCATTTTGCTTCATTTTCTCTTTTGTGATAATATTGTCATCTTTCTCTTCTTTTACCTTGACCTTATTATCTACCATGCTGATTGGACCTACTGATGGCAGGTAATTCTCTGTCTGCAATACAATAGGAGATATATGGTACATTAGCATAATACTTCCGTAATGGTAACAATGGCATATAATACCACTCAAGTTCCACTCGAGGGTTGAATATACATATGAAACGCTTTCCTACTTTGGGTTTTTGTTCTTACTATTCAATGATTATTCCAAACTACTTAGTTATTTTCAAGAACACTCCTATAGAGTCCTTTTCTTACAAATTTTAACAGCCAACATAAATATAATTTCCATATAAGCTCTTTAGGGAATAAAATAGAACACTATTTATCCCATATTAATATTCAAATATTCACACAAGTACACATCATACATGAATGCTCGGATTATATATAGAGTGGCCACATGGAAATATTTTGGCGAGCCACACTTGCACATTTCTATATATTCATTTAACAAGGCAATCCGATTTTGATACCTTATCCGATATATCCACTACTAGACCTTCATGTGCTCCCCATGTTTATCCTTCTAGAGAACTTGCCAAACAAACATAATTTAGTTTTGATGAGATTTACAAATTTGATGATTCCATTATGAAATTTTAGTAAACCAAGAAGCATACACATATTGCGTGTATTACCATCCTTGTGTTGAGACAAGAAAGGTATGGCCTAACTAGCAACCCAGCGGTTCTCACAAGAGAAAAGGAATGTAGAATTATACTAATCCAAAATGTTTTAATAAAACTAAATACAAGTTTACAAATATAAAACAATATTTCCCCTAGTGGGATTCTTTCTTCCATATATATAGGGCATTAGATCATTCTTCCAACATGGACAAACTTCCAATGCGAGGATGACAATGCCAACAAAATTATTCAGTGTTTCACAAGAATCTATAACACCTCCCCTGTCTAAAAGTGAGAAGAAGGATACATCAATCTTGTAAAGAAAACCTCTAATTATATCCCACATGAATCTATGCTCAAGTAAAGCATTTAGAAACCATGAACATGGATACGACCGTCCTTGTGTTGGGAAGAACAAAAGCATGATGCACACTGGATTTAAAGAATAATAAGGTGAGACATAATCATAAAAATGAGTCAAAGATCTAAATGCGCTAACATAGATCAGAAATACCGTAGGGCTTACCAAGCGTCGCGAATCAATTGACTCAACGGAGAAGTCGAGAGAAGAGACTGCTTTGATTTAGATAAAGGAGAGCATGGTTGGTGGTGGCGGCGGCGGTGGGTCGATGGACATTGCGAGATTTTGGGGTTATAAAGGGGGGTTGGAAGGGGGAAAATCCTAGGTTTCGAAAGGGGTGGGCCTTGGGAGAACAAAGGAATGTCCATGCTTATTTTTTCTAGGCCCATCATCATCAGTTGAACAATATAAATCTTGATAGGCCCAATTCTAGGCCCACCAGTTTTCCTTCCACGTATCAATTGTAATACTTCTACTGAAGGTCTATTTTAGGCCCATTTGTTGAGGTGTCCTGTAGAGGGACAATCTATAGAATTTTTTATTCAAAATCAGAAGGCCAAATAAGTTGATTTACGTTCGTCTAGTATATATTTTTAGTTTTAACTATTGGTTGCTAAAGTACTTGTATTTTAAAGAGAAATCTTATTTTTATGATATTCAACAAAATAAGTTTGGATATGGGACCGTGTTATCCAATAGAAACTACAGATCATCGATCAAACCAATAGACTTTTTTGTATTTACCCACCCGATTTTTTATTCATGTGTAAACAAGGAGATCGATGAGAGTTCTTTTTTCATATAATCAATATCATGACATTATGATGCACCGTACAATACACTTGTTTGTGAAAATGTTTTCCTATATAGTGTTGTCGAAAGGTTTCCTTGGTAATGATATTATCTCTTTCAAAACAAAATAAGACAAATCTTATAGATACTGATGGCTTGTGTCGGGGGGATGTACCCCAGGTAGCCTCATCCACACCCAATAACATTTCAAGACATTGGGGCTAGCAAAGCCCCTCATGCTACTAGCCACACGGCCGGCTTCCAGAAGACGGCGCACTCTTAGGGCGTGTTCGGTAGTCCACCAACTCCTGACTCCTTGAACTCCAGGTCGGGAGCTGAGTGGCACCGTTGCCGGGGAGGCTAGGTAAGTGAAGGTATATCTTTAGATCTTGCAATCGAATCTTTTTGTTTCTTGCTTTAGCACTAGTTTATTTTATAAAAGAAAACTACAAAAAAATGGAGTTGAGTTTGTCTCATACGCTTCACCTTTTTAATATCTTTCATGAGTATGATGGAAAGGAAAATTGTGCTCAAGTGCTAGAAGAAGAAATCTCTAAAATGTTTGGCACTAAATATGTGAATGATGAGCATGATTGCAATGTTGTTAGTACGAATTCTTTGAATATCCATGATGCTAATGATGATTGTACTAGTTATGATGAAAATATCTCTTATGAGAATGTCAAATTTTGTGGAGTGCATGTTTGCATGAACACACCAAATATAGAAGATATTTATTGCAAGAGGCATAAGTACTTAGAAACCAAATTGTTGCAAGAAGAGCTAGATGAATGTGCTGAAAGATTTAATATTTTTCGCGCTCCTTGTGAACTTTGCAATGAACATGGTCATTTAAAGCTCCAATGCTATTTGTTTCATGATCAAGTCGTGTCCAAATATTGTGATAATTTGATTACCTTTGAGCATTATAAAGAGCTTAGCCTTCTTTTGGGGTATGAAGAAATGAAACAAATAAGTGAGGGTATTCCAGAATTTGCCCTTGACAGAATTCTTCATTTTGATCTAGAGAAGATTTATATGTATTGTGCGGAGAATTGCATTGAAAATCCTTATATTGCCAATTACATAAAGAAAAGAAAGCAAATAGAAGATGATGAGAATACTAATGAAAGGGAAGAGACTTCCCGATGTCCTCCTATTATTTCTTATGATGAATCAGGTAACGAGGAGGAGCCTTCTATTCGACCAATCTCATCAATAAGGAGCTCCAAAAAGAGGATTGAACCCACACATGAGGTGAAGAAGAAGAAAAGAAAAAGAAGGAGCAACAAAGGTAGAAAGGTATCCCTCCCAAATGATGTTGCTCCTACTACTCATTGTGATGATGATAATTGCTATACTATTGGTGCTATCAATATTTTTAATGATGAGAGTGATTATGCTTATGATATGAAAAGGCCCAAGCTTGGGAAGCTATGTTTGATGAGAATGACATATTTGAGAATATATTTGCTGAAATTAATGTTTGTCCCAAGCTTGGGGATGCTGCATTTAGTGACGATGATATTTTTAGCATCCCATGTTTTGATATGCAAAGTTGTTGTGATAATAGCATGCCTCCTACGTATGATGATTATATTGATGAAAGTGGGTTCGGAAGAGTGTCAACTTTAGGAATTAGTGATCCCACTATTTTGGAGGATGTTGGATTTTATTGTGATGAATATGAAAGTGGATTTGGAAGAGCGTCAACTTTATTTAGTGATTCCACTATCTTGGGAGAGGTTTCAATCGATTATGATGAGAACGAAGTTGCTACTTATGATGATTATTGTGATGAAACCTATGCTATAAAAAGTAGTCATGATTATATTTACAAATCTTGTCATGATTATGATTACCCTTTTTCTGAACATTACCCTTTTAATGTGGAAACAATTTTTAGTGTTCAAGTCTCTTATGATACTCCTACCATTCCGAATGAGAAGAATTTTGCTTATGTAGAGAGTAGAAAATTTTCTATGCTTGTAGATCATGAAAAGAATGCTTTAGGTGCTGGTTATATTGTTGAATTCATTCATGATGCTACTGAAAATTATTATGAGAGAGGAACATATGCTTCTACATATTATAATAATGTCAAGTTTCCTCTCTATGTGCTTAAATTCTTGAAGCTATGCTTGTTGTGCCATCCTATGCTAGTTGATTATTGTTCCCATAAGTTGTTTGCTCACAAAATCCCTATGCATAGGAAGTTGGTTAGACTTAAATGTGCTAGTCATATGCTTCATGATGCTCCCGTTATGTTTCAATTCTTATCTCTTTCGTGAGCATCATTGTCATCATCATGCCTAGCTAGAAAGGCATTAAAGAAAAGCGCTTGTTGGGAGACAACCCAATAATTATCCTTAATGTTTTTGTGTGTCCACATGATTATTCTACTGTAGTAATCATGTTTTATAGCTTTTGTTTCAATAAAGTGCCAAGTAGAACCTTTGGGAAGACTTGGGTGAAGTTTATGTGATCTTGCTGTGAAAAACAGAAACTTTAGCGCTCACGAGATTAGCTGCCATTTTTTACTGGAGGGTAGTTTTAGGTTGATTCTTTTTGCAGATGATTAATATACAAATTGCTCAGGTCAATAAATTTAGTTAATAATTTTTGGAGTCAGGGAAGTATTTATACTCTTGCTTTCTTTACAGACTGTACTGTTTTGGCAGATTGCTGTTATGGTTGCATTGTTTGCATATGTTTGCTTGTTTAATGATTCTATTTGATGATAGGAGTATTAAATATGCAGAGACATTTAGTATGCAATGTTGAATAATTATTTAAGTGATTTGTTACAGTAGAAAATGATAAGGTTTTGCATTGGTTTATACTAACCTATCTCACGAGTTCTTGTTGAGTTTATTGTGAATGAAGCTTTTGATAAAAAGAGAAACCATGATATGAGAGGAATTAAGGAGACACAAAAGTTCAAGCTTGGGGATTCCAAAGGCTCCCCAAGATAATATTTTAAGAATTATCAAGCATCTAAGCTTGGGGATGCCCCGGTAGGCATCCCACCTTTCTTCTTCAACAAGTATCGGTTAGTATCGGCTGAGCCTAAGTTTTTGCTTCTTCACATGAGTTGTACTATCCTTGCATTGTAGTTTTATTTAGCTTTGCTTGCTGTTTGAATAAAGTATCAAGATCTGAAATTCTTTAATGAGAGAGAGCCTTACACAAATTAGAATTTGCTAGAATACTCTATGTGCTTCACTTATATCTTTTGAGCTTGATAGTTTTGCTCATAGTGCTTCACTTAGATCTTTTAGAGCATGGTGGTAGTTTTATTTTCGAGAAATAGATGAACTCTCATGCTTCACTTATATTATTTTGAGAGTCGTTAATAGCATGGTAATTTGCTTAATGTTAATATACTTGGTGTTCAAGATATGTGAACCTTTCTTTTGAGTGAATTGAATACTAAGATAAGTTTGATGCTTGATAATTGTTTTGAGATATGGAGGTGATAATATCAAAGTCATGCTAGTTGGGTGATTATGAATTTGAGAAATACTTGTGTTGAAGTTAGCAAGTCTCGTAGCATGCACGTATGGTTAAAGCTATGTAACAAATTTGAAACATGAAGTGTACCTGGCTTGTGCATCCTTATGAGTGGCGGTCGGGGGCGAGCGATGGTCTTTTCCTACCAATCTATCCCCCTAGGAGCATGCGTGTAGTACTTGAATTTTTGATGACTTCTAAATTTTTGCAATAAGTATATGAGTTCTTTTGACTAATGTTGAGTCCATGGATTATACGCACTCTCACCTTTCCGCCATTGCTAGCCTCTGCGGTACCGTGCATTGCCCTTTCTCACCTTGAGAGTTGGCGCAAACTTCGCCAGTGCATCCAAACCCCGTGATACGATACGCTTTATCACACATAAACCTCCTTATATCTTCCTCAAAACAGCCACCATACCTACCTATTATGGCATTTCCATAGCCATTCCGAGATATATTGCCATGCAACTTCCACCATCATCACCATGACATGCATTACTTTTGTCATATTTCCATTGCATGATCTTGTAGTTGACATCGTATTTGTGGCAAAGCCACCATGCATTATTTTTATGCATGTCACTCTTGATTCATTGCACCATCCCGGTACACTGCCGGAGGCATTCATATAGAGTCATATCTTGTTCTAAGTTTCGAGTTGTAATCCTTGTGTTGTAATTTATAGAAGTGTGATGATCATCATTATTAGAGCATTGCCCAAATAAAAAAAAGAGAAAGGCCAAAAAGAAAAAAAGAAAGGCCCAAAAAAAAGGGGGGGCAATGCTACTATCTCTTTTTCCACACTTGTGCTTCAAAGTAGCACCTCGTTCTTCATGTAGTGAGTCTCATATATTGTGCTTCAAAGTAGCACCTCGTTCTTCATGTAGTGATTCTCATATATTGTGCTTCAAAGTAGCACCATGCTTTTCATGTAGTGAGTCTCATGTGTTATCACTTTCATATACTAGTGGGAATTTTTCATTATAGAACTTGGCTTGTATATTCCTACGATGGGCTTCCTCAAAATGCCCTAGGTCTTCTTGAGCAAGCAAGTTGGATGCACACCCACTAGTTTTCTTTTGTTGAGCATTCATAGCTCTAGTGCATCCGTTGCATGGCAATCCCTACTCCTCATGTTGACATCAATTGATGGGCATCTCCATAGCCCGTTGATTAGCCTCGTCAATGTGAGACTTTCTCTTTTTTGTCTTCTCCACACAATCCCCATCATCATATTCTATTCCACCCATAGTGCTATATCCATGGCTCACGCTCATGTATTGCGTGAAGGTTGAAACAGTTTGAGATTATTTAAGTATGAAACAATTGCTTGGCTTGTCATCGGGGGTATAGAAGTTGGGAACATCTTTATGTGACGAAAATGAAGCATAGCCTAACTATATGATCTTTGTAGGGATGAACTTTCTTTTGCCATGTTATTTTGAGAAGACATGATTGCTTTGATTAGTATGCTTGAAGTATTATTATTTTTCTGCCAATATGAACTTTTGTCTTGAATCTTTCGGATCTGAATATTCATATCACAATTGAGAAGATTTACATTGAAATTATGCCAAAGTATCACTCCGCATCAAAAATTCTTTTTTATCATTTACCTACACGAGGACGAGCAGGAATTAAGCTTGGGGATGCTTGATACGTCTCCAACGTATCTATAATTTTTGATTGCTCCATGCTACTTTATCTACTATTTTAGGCAATATTGGGCTTTATTATCCACTTTTATATTATTTTTGGGACTAACCTTGTAACCGGAGGCCCAGCCTAGATTTGCTGTTTTATGCCTATTTCAGTGTTTCGAGGAAAAGGGATATCTGACGGAGTCAAAACGGAACGAAATCAACTGGAGAAGATAATTTTGGAAGGAAACCAACCTGATGGGCTTGGAGTGCACACCAGGGGAGCCCCGGGCTGTCCACGAGGGTGGAGGGCGCCCCCCTGGGCGTGCCCCCCTACCTCGTGAACAGCCCGGAGGTCCACCGACGTACCCCCTGCACCCATATATACCTACGTACCCTAAAACTTCCGGAACATAAGATAGATCGGGAGTTCCGCCGCCGCAAGCCTCTGTAGCCACCAAAAACCAATCGGGACCCTTTTCCGGCACCCTGCCGGAGGGGGATCCCATCACCGGAGGCCATCTTCATCATCCCGGCGCTATCCATGACGAGGAGGGAGTAGTTCACCCTCGGGGCTGAGGGTATGTACCAGTAGCTATGTGTTTGATCTCTCTTTCTCTCGTGTTCTCTCTCGTGTTCCTCAATGGCACGATCTTGATGTATCCCGAGCTTTGCTATTGTAGTTGGATCTTATGATGTTTCTCCCCCTCTACTCTCTTGTGATGAATTGAGTTTCCCCTTTGAAGTTATCTTATCGGATTGAGTCTTTTATGAACACTTGATGTATGTCTTGCGTGGGATAACGTGGTGACAATGGGTTATTCTATTGATCCACTTGATGTATGTTTTGGTGATCAACTTGCGGGTTTCGTGACACTTGGGAACCTATGCATAGGGGTTGGCACACGTTCTTGACTCTCTGGTAGTAGCTTTGGGGCACTCTTTGAAGTACTTTTATGTTGGTTGGATGAATCTGAGATTGTGTGATGCATATCGTATAATCATGCCCACGGATACTTGAGGTGACAATGGAGTATCTAGGTGACATTAGGGTTTTGGTTGATTTCTGTCTTAAGGTGTTATTCTAGTACGAACTCTTTTATAGATCGATCTAAAAGAATAGCGTTGTGATGGTTTCGTACCCCGACCATAATCTCTACGTTTGTTCTCCGCTATTAGTGTCTTTGGAGTGACTCTTTGTTGCATGTTGAGGGCTTGTCATATGTTCTATCTATGTTATTATTGTTGAGAGAACTTGCACTAGTGAAAGTATGAACCCTAGGCCTTGTTTCCTATCATTGCAATACCGTTTACGCTCACTTTTATCGCTCGCTACCTTGCTGTTTTTATAATTTCAGATTACAAAAACCTATATCTACTATCTATTTTGCACTTGTATCTCCATCTCTTCGCCGAACTAGTGCACCTATACAATTTACCATTGTATTGGGTGTGTTGGGGACACAAGAGACTCTTTGTTATTTGGTTGCAGGGTTGTTTGAGAGAGACCATCTTCATCCTACACCTCCTACGGATTGATAAACCTTAGGTCATCCACTTGAGGGAAATTTGCTACTGTACTACAAACCTGTGCACTTGCAGGCCCAACAACGTCTACAAGAAGAAGGTTGTGTAGTAGACATCACTGGGCCGAACGGTTCAACTCCAGGAGTTAGGCCAGAGAAGGAGGAGTTTTTTATCAGTGCAAAATTTGAGGAGTTGAGGGGCTGGGAAACACAGACTCCTCTAAATTCATGAAGCGAGAGTTGCCTCAAATTACCTTCCTTTGCCACCGCGAAGTCACTGCGCGTACCGGTTCGAGGACATCTCCTCGTTCGAGTGAATCACCCTGGAGGGGCTCGTCCACTCATCTCTCCCATTCCCCTCCAACCCTAGCCGCCAGAGGTGGCCGCCCCACCGCTGACCACCTTGTTCGCCGCGAGTCGCCGTCGTTTGCCGCCATCTCCGACCAGCTCATCTGCAGCGACGCGTCATCCCCACCGCCATGCTCACCCTCCACCACCGCGACCCGGCCGCTGCCGCACTCCCCCTCGTCCGCCGCCATCCCCGACCGCTGGATCAAGCAGGCTGCTTCGCGGAGCTCATCGTCGACATTGTTCTTTGCCACCCAGACCATGTCATCCATTTTTCAGAAGGTCAAGGAAGAACTACCGGATCTGATGGTGATATGGTGATGGGCTGTGGGCTAAAAATACATGGTCAAATGGGCCATATATGGTTTTCGTTGGCTTTTAGGCCTGCCAGATCGCTGACTGCCAGGAGTTGTTGCACCGAACAGATCATTGGCTCCAGGATTTCATGAGAGAAGTTGGCGCTTGGGGTTCGGCGATGGAGTTGAGGATTTTCCAGCCGTGGGCAACTACCGAACACGCTCTTAGAAGGCGGCTTTAGGGGTGGGCCGGCTGCCAGCAGCCGGCCCCTCCTCCTCCTTGGGGTCTAAACTTACCCACCACGACGAGAGGGGGCATGGCTACAGTGCCGCATGCTCCCCTAAATCCCAGAGGAGCGTGGCTACAGAGCGCTCTGACCAAGCGGCCACCTACCCACACTGCACGGGACTGTAGTCGTACGACGCATGACGCGGCCCTCGTTAGCAAGGGTCACGCTACAGCAAAAGGCAATCTACATGGCCCATAGGCAGCGGGCCCTATTTGTCAGCCGAATTCCCGGTAGCCGGCGGGGCCCTCTAGAGGCGGGCCCCAACAGCCGGCGAAGAACCCAGTCATCTTAGACGTTGACGTCCGGGTCCTACACCCGGCCATATTACAATTGTAGCCCTGGGGGGTCGGCCTATAAGACCCCCCCGGGCTCACCCATGCAAGGGGTTCAGCTCTTACTCCACACACACCATAGCTAGGAGAAGACGGAGAGCTCTACCCTTCTTCCTCCTCTAGCAACACAGCTCTAGGAGCAACTCTGTATACACTTGATCATACTCATCTCGGCAGGACTAGGGGTGTTATCTCTCCGGAGAGCCCCGAACCTAGGTACGTCTCGTGTGCTCCCGAGCTCGTGCTCACTCTCGCTTCCGGAACCCGACGATGTCCTCATGGCTTCACCCACGATAAGCCACCCCCTAGCATCTGCCGTGAGATTACCACGACAGTTGGCGCCCAACATGGGACCATCCGCGGCGTCGGCCGGAGTTGTGTTCCGGGCGGGAACCACCCTCCCCTCCGGCGAGTGCATCGCGTCTGGCCTGATCAACCAGCCCGTTGCGGTCATTTGCGCTTGCACCGGCGCATCACGCGATGTTGGAGCCATCTGCCCCGCGAGCTGCCTCATCGACCCCTTCGGGAAGCTTAGCCTCTCTGATGTGTTCGTCTGTGCTACCACCAGCGCATCAGCCGACGCGAGAGCCGTTTACTCCGCGAGCTGCCTCATCGACCTCTTAGGGAAGCTCAACCTCTCTAACACGATCGCCACTGACGAGTACCCCGGCGACATGGTGATCATCGATGACCCGCTCCCTCTTGTCGTTAGCGATGCCTCTGCCGGCACGCTCGACACTAGCGTCTTCGTGGAGGTGATGGTCATTGGCGACAGCCGGCACAGTGGCGGGGCCGCTAGGGACCCATTGCAAGCAGAAATGCGGGGCCGCCAGGGACCCATTGCGAGAAGCAATGCGGGACCTGGCTGCTCCCGTCGGTGCCGACATCGGCACGGTGGCGCTAGAAGAAATCCGTGTCAAGCTCCTCGATAGCGCCACCAAGATGGCGGCCATGAAGCACCGCACTGAGGCTAACCAGCGCGAGATTGCCTGCATAGCGGGGGGCACGTCGGCTGCAAGGGAGCCGAGCCGAGCCGGGACAGTTTGGCAACGCAGCGCGGCCGTTGCTAACATGCTGGGAGTTGGACGTTCGATCTACGACACCCCAGTGCAGAACCGGTGCGTCGCGCAGGCGGTGATAGAAGAGTTCGAGACCCTAGAGGGCGAAAAGCGGCACAGCCAGCTAGAGCGCCTCTAGGAGCTCCTCAACTTTGCAAACGCGCGACAAGATGCGTGCAACTGTGTGGTGGCGGTCGGCAGGCCGACCTCCCGGAAGGAAACCCTCCACCCCGCCGCGAGAATGGAGCAACCTCCCGGTCCCCTAGCGGCGGCGGCCACGGCAAGCGATACCTGGAGCTAGTAGCTAGACATAGTCGGCGCTCGCACGAGGCAGTTGTGGGCAGCCGACAAGTTCCTCTAAACCCGGAGGGCTGTTGCCAGTAGGGTGAAGGTCTGCCTCTTCCCCGCAGGGAGAGGCTGGCTTCTTCGGTGCCGGTTGAGCATCCGACTTTGGGGGGCCGGCTAGGCCCCCATGAAGCAGTCGGTGAAAATGACGCTCGTCACCGGATCGAGCGGCTGGCCCGGTCCCTGGTAATGGAGGATGAGGATACAGTTGGCCTGGCCTGCTTCTGCCCCCTCATCCGCGACGAGCTCTTCCCCAAAGGGTTCTCGCTTCCTTGCAACACTCCCAAGTACAATGGCTCCGTGAAGCCGGAAGATAGGTTGACTGACTACACCACAGCAGTCAGCATAGCAAAGGGAAACAAGCGCGTTGCCGTGAGGTATGCTCCGCTCATGTTGCTGGTCATGGCATGGACATGGCTAAACAGCCTCCAAGCCAACAGCTAGCTGGACTTCAGCGAAGCCTCCATGTGCAACTTCAACAGCACCTACAAGCCTCGCCAGCTCTCCATGCGTTCAGGGCCAGAACGAGTCCACTCAAGACTACCTGACGTGATGGCCGAGTTGCGCTGAAGGAAATATGTCCTAGAGGCAATAATAAAGTTGTTATTTTATATTTCCTTATTCATGATAAATGTTTATTATTCATGCTAGAATTGTATTAACCGGAAACTTGATACATGTGTGAATACATAGACTAAACACCGTGTCCCTAGTATGCCTCTACTTGACTAGCTCGTTGATCAAAGATGGTTAAGTTTCCTAGCCATGGACATGTGTTGTCATTTGATGAACGGGATCACATCATTAGGTGAATGATGTGATGGACAAGACCCACCCGTTAGGTTAGCATAATGATCGTTCAGTTTTTTATTGCTACTCCTTTCTTCATGTCAAATATATATTCCTTCGACTATGAGATTATGCAACTCTTGGACACCGGAGGAATACCTTGTGTGCTATCAAACGTCACAACATAACTGGATGATTATAAAGATGCTCTACAGGTATCTCTGAAGGTGTTTGTTGGGTTGGCATAGATCGAGATTAGGATTTGTCACTCCGAGTATCGGAGAGGTATCTTTGGGCCCTCTCAGTAATACACATCATATGAAGCCTTGCAAGCAATGTGATAATGAGTTAGTTGCCGGATGATGCATTACGGAACGAGTAAAGAGACTTGCCGGTAACGGGATTGAACTAGGTATGAAGATACGGTCGATCGAATCTCGAGCAAGTAACATAACGATGACAAAGGGAATAACGTATGTTGACATTGCGGTTCGACCGATAAAGATTTTCGTAGAATATGCGGGAACCAATATGAGAATCCAGGCTCCGCTATTGGTTATTGACCGGAGAGGTGTCTCGGTCATGTCTACATAGTTCTCGAACCCATAGGGTCCGCACGCTTAATGTTCGATGACGATATGCATTATATGAGTTATGTGTTTTGGTGACCGAAGGTTGTTCGGAGTCCCGGATGAGATCACGGACATGACGAGGAGTCTCAAAATGGTCAAGAGGTAAAGACTGATATACTGGAAGGTGGTATTCGGACACCGGAAGGGTTCCGGAGTATATCGGGTACATACCGGGGTACCGGAGGGGTTACGGGACCCCCCCCCCCCGGAAAGATATGGACCATATGGGCCATAGGAGGGAGGCTAACCAGCCCACAAGGGGCTGGCGCTCCCCCTCACAAGGGAGGATACCGAATTGGACTAGGGAAGGGGCGCCACCCCCTTTCCTTCTCCTACGCCCTCTCTTTCCCTCTTTCCCCCTCCGGTAGAAGGAAAGGGGGGCGAATCCCACTAGGAGTCCAAGTGGGACTCCCCGCCACTTGGGGCGCGCCTAGGCCGACCTCCTCTCCCTCCCTCCTTTATATACGGGGGTGCGCCCCTATGAGACACACCAATTGCTCCAAGCCGTGTGCGGCGCCGCCCTCCACAATTTACGCCTCCGGTCATATTCTCGCGGTGCTTAGGTGAAGCCCTACGTGGATCACATCACCATCATTATCACCAGCCGTCGTGCTGACAGAACTCATCTAGTCCTTCAATCCTTTGCTGGATCAAGAGCTCGAGGGACGTCATCGCGCTGAACGTGTGCAGAACTCGGAGGTGTCATACGTTCGGTACTTGATCGGTCAGAACGAGAAGACGTTCGACTATGTCAACCACGTTAAGCAAACGCTTCTGCTTTTGGTCTACGAGGGTACGTGGACACACTCTCCCCCTCTCGTTGTTATGCATCTCCTAGATAGATCTTGTGTGGGCATAGCAAAATTGTTGAAATTGCATGCTACGTTTCCCAACAGTGGCATCTGAGCCAGGTCTATAGATGATATGAACGAGTAGAACACAAAGAGTTGTGGGCGGTGATCATCATACTGCTTACCACCAATGTCTTATTTTGATTCGGCGGTATTATTGGATGAAGCGGCCTGGACCAACCTTACATGAGCGCGTTCATGAGACCGGTTCCACCGACAGACATGCAACTAGTTTTGCATAAAGGTGGCTGGCGGGTGTCTGTTTCTCCAACTTTAGTTGAATCGAATTTGACTGCGTCCAGTCCTTGTGAAGGTTAAAACAGCAAACTTTATAAATCACCGTTGTGGTTTTTGTGCCGTACGTAAGTACGGTTCTTGCTAGAAGCCCATAACAGCCACGTAAAACTTGCAACAACAAAGTAGAGGACGTCTAACTTGTTTTTGCAGGGCATGTTGTGATGTGATATGGTCAAGATATGATGTGATATACGTTGTTGTATGAGATGATCATGCTTTGTAAAAGTTATCAGCAACTAGTAGGAGCCCTATGGTTGTCGCTTTATTGTATGAAATACAAACTCCATGTAATTGCTTTACTTTATCACTAAACGGTAGCGATAGTCGTAGAAGCAATAGTTGGTGACACGACCACGACGCTACGAAGGAGATCAATGTGTCAAGCCGGTGGCGATGGAGATCATGACGTTGCTTTGGTGATGGAGATCAAAAGCACAAGATGATGATGGCTATATCATGTCACATATTTTGATTGCATTTGATGTTTATCTTTATGCATCTTATTTTGCTTAGTACGACGGTAGCATTATAAGATGAACCCTTACTAAAATTTCAAGGTATAAGTGTTCTCCCCGAGTATGCACCGTTGCGAAAGTTCTTCGTGCTGAGACACCACGTGATGATCAGGTGTGATAAGCTCTACGTTCAAATACAATGGGTGCAAGCCAGTTTTGCACATGCGGAATACTCGGGTTAAACTTGATGAGCCTAGCATGTACAGACATGGCCTCGGAACACTGGAGAGCGAAAGGTCGAACGTGAATCATATAGGATATGACCAACATAGAGATGTTCACCATTGATGACTACTCCATCTCACGTGATGATTAGACATGGTTTAGTTGATTTGGATCACGTATCATTTAGATGACTTGAGGGATGTCTATCTAAGTAGGAGTTCTTAAGTAATATGATTAACTGAACTTAATTTATCATGAACTTAGTCCTGATAGTTTTTGCATATCTATGTTGTAGATCAATGGCATGTGCTACCGTTCCCTTGAATTTTAATGCGTTCCTAGAGGAAGCTAAGTTGAAAGATGAGGTAGCAACTACACGGACTGGGTCCGTAACTTGAGGATTATCCTCATTGCTGCACAGAAGAATTATGTCCTTGATGCACCGCTAGGTGTACCACCTGCCCCAGCAACTGCAGACATTGTGAATGCCTGGCAGTCGCGTGTTGATGACTACTCGTCAGTTCAGTGTGCCATGCTTTAACAGGGGCCCCCTCACTTGTTCCATCAACCCATTGCCTCTCCTACCTCTAGAGAAAATCACCATTGCCTCATATCCCGTGTTCTTGCTTATTTTCGTGCGATTTTTTATCTCCTTGCTCGGAGCTCAGTTTTCGAAATTGTTTTGGGAGATTACTCCTTGGTATGTGACACCTCCAATGGTCCAATTAGTTTTTGTTCTAGTGCTTTATGTTTTGCAAATTTTTGCTATTGTGGTGACCATGTATATGAGCTTGCATGTTGAATTTGTATTGTCCAAAGTAGTTTTGGTGCATGATATACCCTCTAGACACTTATGAGAGTAGTTTCTATCAATTTTGTTAAGTTTCGTTCACTTTTATTTTGAGGTGCTAAAAAATTCAGAAATTTTTAGAGGAAGAAAAATACTTAGAAAAAATGTTCAATGGAGGTTCTTCATGAAAGAACTCCCCGAGGACACTAGCTGGACATGGAACCACCACGGGATGCTCTCGTGCAACCATGTGAATGGCCCTCCGATCCCTTCATGATACGAGCCGGCATCAAGGAAGAATTCGATATGTACGTACACAATGCTGGCTTAACGAATTTCTTATTAGATAAGCGCCCGCAGTACCATGACCTCACTGATTCCTTTGTAAGGAAATTCAAGTATGCATCTCAATGCTCCTCTCATGATGTTATGTTTGACATCTATGATAAATCTGTCTGCATGACCGTTCAAGAATTTAGTGAGGCTTGTAGAATTCCTTATTGGGGGACATGTCTTGAACAACCTCGTAATGTTGATTGCAATAAATTTCTTATGTGTATTACTAGAGGTGAAACCAGACACATCAAGCAAGCTAGGATGGGGAGCATTCACTTTCCAGCTATCCATTATTTTGCTCTATTCATAGGTAGGTGCATCAATGGCAAACATGGCCCTAGTCACCTGTGCGCACCTGATTTAAGCATTCTTAAGAGCACGGTATTGAGAGATAGACAATTTAACATTGGGGCTATGATTGCACGTCGTTTACATAATAATGCTCTTGTTGGTGATGTTGCTGGTGGAATGTTTGCTACCCGTCTAGCCACTTATCTTGGCATACCCATAAAATAAAATGACACCCTGTTGCCACCCAGTTACCTTGATTATGAGGCTATGGAGCATCACCAATTTTTAGAGAGAAACACCTCACCATTTCGATATAGGCTAATCTTTAATGGGCCTCGTGTCGTCCATACTACTTTGCCTGCTCCTCACTTCTTTAACTTTTAGGAAAAACAAATATATTTTATGCTTGAGGATGAGGCGGATGCATACGAGACGGTAGAGAAGACTACTCGCCGTAATGAGGTGGCCCGTCAGGCCGTGGCTGCTGCACTCGAGTACAACCCGAACTACTATCACGGGTACTATCCAGGCCACCAAGGGTCATAGACTAACTTAGGCCAAAAGCCTAAGCTTGAGGGAGTACATATTTCTCACCGACATTACATTCATGTACCACACATTCATTTCAGTTATCGGTGTTCATCCTTTTTCATTGTATATCCATGCTAGTTTTATTTTCGTATTCTTCTTGTGTATTCTAAAAACTTTGAAAATCCAAAAATATTTCTCGTTTCTTTTCTTTCGGTTTTTCTTTCTTGTTTAGCTAGTTTGTAGTAGTAAAAGAAAACCAAAAAAATCCCGTTCTTCTTTTGTTTGTTAGGAGTTCTCCCGTGTAAATAGTTTTTCTCGTTTTCGTTTTTTCTTTAGTTCGCTTTCTTCAGAAAAACTAAAAACTCCAAAAATATTTCAGTGTGTTTCTCTCAATTTCTTTTCTTTTATTTGAGTTGTCGTAAGGAGAAGACGATGATGAAATTGTTGAGTGGATCTCATGTACTTTGTTGTTGATCTAATGAAGAGCCAATATTACCTTTTCTTCTTCTTTGAATAAAATGTTTGCAGATTCCAGCTTAGTCCATGGCGCACTTGCACTATTATTATTTTTATATCATTCGGTCGTGCAAGTGAAAGACAATAATGACAATGATTTGATGAAGTGATTGCGGTGAAGTGAAGTTGGTATGAACTCTTGTTGTTTTTCGTTTATATAAATATGTTTAACCCAGTCGATCTAGATTCAAAATATTATGGGTAAACATGTTTGTGATGACAATCTATCTATCTATTATATACTTAAAACGATAAAAACGAGTGGTGATGATTTGACACTCCAAAAACTAAGATGTATTAACAGTGAAGATTAGGCAATTACTACCCGTAAAAAACTGAAACCCGCTTCGTATGTCCACCCTAGCAAAAAAAAACAGGGAGACCGAAAAAAGGAACAAACATGATCTTTTTTTTGAACCATCAAGACTTTATTCCTCAAATAATAGCGAGATCATTTACAATAGCATGAGAAATAAAGTCAGGGATAACAGATTCCAGAATAAGGAACTTCTATTACTAAAAGCATTGCTTGCTAATAAGTGTGCAGCCTCATTTGCTTCACGAAGACAATGTGAGAATTCAACTTTGGCGAAGTTTAGAACTAGATGTCTGCATTCCATCACAGTCGCCACATTCTCTCCCGAATACTCCCCTGGGTTTTGAATCACCACCATGAAGCTATTATCCGACTCGATATGAACCTTGTTACAGCCAATTCTGTCAGCTAAGTAAAGACCATTATGAATTGCCACAGTTTCAGCTGAGTCGGCATTGTTTATATGAGGGAGAAACCAGTTTGCTGCTGCTATTAGTTTCCCTTGGCAATGACGTGCGATGGTTCCCGTTGCACCTGAGAGAGTTTCAGGTTGGAAGGCAGCGTCCACATTAATTTTAATTACTTCACTTAATGGTCTTTTCCATATTTGATCGTTCTTCCTCTCTGTTTGTTTGCTCGAGTATGCACGAACGAAATTGGTAGCAAGAACCCTGATTGATATGGCTGCTTTATCTGCAACTTGGATCGTTCCCCCTTTCACATGCTGTCCCCTCCGCCACCACGGGTATCAAGAAGCCACCAGGATAAGTTCAGGCACGGGGAGGTCATCAGAGGCGCCCGGCATCCCACTGAGGATTTCCATTGTAACTGACCCTGACCGGTCCTGTTTAACTGCATCCAGTATAATTTTTTGTAACCCCAGCTCTGCCCACACCTCCTGTACCCTTGTACATGAAAATAAGCATTGTATATCCTCCAAACCCAATGAACAAAAGGGACATTGCGGCACTAGAGGAATGAACACACACACGATCTTTTGAAACAGACCATATCTACAGTCTGCAGAATCCTAACGGAATACGCTCTAAAAAAGAATCCTAACAAAACACGCCATCACATATAGGCAACGGGCCGTAGCAAACCCCCGTAGCAAGCTAGCCAGCCGATCCATGCAAAAAATAAAAATAAAAATAAAATAGCCAGCCGATCGTACATATAGCCTCTTACCTTAGCCGGCGGCTCACGCCAAGCCGGCCAGTCCGTGCACGGCGCATGCATGCGTGTAGCTCCGGCCCGATGCGTGGCTCTCGCAAGAAACGCACAGGCACGCACGCACGTATAGGAGCCTTTGTGCGCGTCCTAGCCGATGAGGATCTACCATCGCGGAGCAGGTCGCTGTCGTTGCTCTTGATGGAGATTATGATTACAAGGGAGGATATCATGATCAATGTGCATGCTAGGAAGAAGCTTTCTCGGAAAAAGCTTGTGCCTCATGACGATAGGTGATGGCTATTAACCCTCTCTGATCTCTCCAGTCACACCATCACCGACGCATACTGCTAATCCAATAATTCCAGTGTGATCTAGGATGACCGAAGACCAAAAGATTTTCTTTGCAGGCATTTCAAGCAAAACAAAAAAAATACTATGGAAAGTATGGGACATGCCAGCATGTGCGTAGATGGAATCCAATTCTACATGGAAGATCCATGGTTCCAGTTCTACATGCACACATGCATTGACCGCTCCACGCTTGATTGCTTAGTTGTTACTTTCCAGAAAAGTAAATTAGGATTATGGGCACCAGACGCAGGCACAGACCGTTAAGAATCAGGTATACTATTTCATATCCCACGTTGGTGCACATATGCTTCACCTTCCATCACCAAGGCAGGGCTGTCGTTGCTCTAACTACCGTCATCTACAACGTCCGTTGGGCTATCCATTGCACAAGGTGCGACACTCTATACGTTATAGGATTCAGAGTTTCAATTGACTATAGGCAAGAAACTGGGGGGTCATCGGGAAAAAGAACGCGCGAGTTATCAAGAGCAGGACACGGGATTAAGGGATTTTCCTTATTGTTGGCAAGAAGCTGGATGGATGTGTATGCGTACATGATCAAATGCGATTCGGCAGAAGTACAGAAGGTGCACATTGATAACTTGATCAACAGTGTGCATGAGAGATATGCCACTGGCAAGTTTGGTATTAACTAATTTAAGTGTAGATTAATTATGATTGCTTAGAACAGAAGACATGTTTTTATAAAAAAAATTTGTTAATACTTAGCTGCTTGAATTTCACAAAATACCATTTGTATAAAATTGCACGTCACTTTCCTAACCTTGCAGTACTGAAAGTGTGTATTTTTTTCTTAAACTAGCTGTTTTTTATAGTTCTATATTAAATATGAAAAAAGGTTGAGACAAGGATAGTTCATGGATGGATGTTGATCCAAATTATGGCTTAGAAAGATGAAATGTAGGAAAATGATTGATCATCTTTTCTACTTTTATATGGGTGATACCAAGCAATTGACCGAATTCAGATTGGAAGGCAACTTCCGTAAGGTAACTATCTAATCTTTTTGGAGCAATGAGTGTACAGAAATTGATGTACTACAATTTAAATAAGGCTGATATATTGTAGTTTTATCCACAGTTATAAGAGTTTGTTACCTCCGTGTTTTTGATTAAAGATTAAGATTTGGCTATTATATGCATTGCCAAAGATTTCTTACCAAAATTTCTACGAAATTCGTACAGGTATTGTGATCAATGTTTGCGGTAAAATCAAGTCTATATCTTTGTTACCCCATTGCAAGGCATGGGAATATGTGCTATATATCACATAATAATTCAACCAGAATTTTACAAGAAGGCATTCATGATAAAACTCTTAGGTCTGATCTAGGACACACTTTTTCAATAGCTCTTTTTTCAAGATGGCCGTACAATTAAACACACAAGGCGCCCGACAAATCAAAGGCATGGCAAAAACTCCGCGAACCAACCTGTGGTTGAGATGGTTAGGTGGACAGTGGTATCCCCAACCCACCAGGGTTCAAATCCTGGTGCTCACATTATTCCTGGATTTATTTCAGAATTTCGGACGATGCGCTTTCAGTGGGAGGAGACGTTCCCGTCGACGACGAGGCGCCTACGGTGGCTTCGTAAATCTCAAGATGATATGCCGGCTCAGTCTCTCGGAGGTGCTCATAGGGGTAGGGTGTGCGTGTGTGCATTCATAGAGGTGATTGTATACGCGTGTGTATGAGCGCTTGTGTCTGTACTGATGCTCAAAAAAAAACTCCAGCAGCCTGCTTCCAATATGCGCGTGAGACACCAAGGCGAGCGAAGGGACCAACAAAACATCCAACACCATCAACCTTTGGTAACCTTCACATGCAATTCTTCATCAGTGCTTCTGCATTTTGATCTCATTTTAATAGCTCAACCTTGCTTCTAATATTTAACTTGAGATATCAACTATGGCAAAACTCTTCTGATATTGAACTATAAAGCACGTTTCTATTCAATGCATCCTGACACTACCATAACAGTAATGTGAAAGCTACAAAAAAGCAACACTATTAGTCTATGATTTGAGAGAAAAGAGCAATACTACAGCCGCGGGAAGTAGAGAAATGATACGTATGAAAATGGGCCTCCATCACGTCCTCTCGGCCTAAACTACTACTAACCGGGCTTCATATGTGGGCTGCACATACCCATTAGAAAAACGTGGGCCGCACAAAGCTTGGGAAACATCATGTTTTACTAAAAAAAATATTGATCCAGTTCACACTTGTGAGGAGTGAGTGACAAGAAATTGCGGACTTCTAAATGTTTATCTTGGAAGTTAGAATAGTGGGTGTATCTGGTATAAGCTTTGGTAAAACGTATAATAGATGGAGAAAAACAATATGACCATATAAAGCTACAAAAATGAATATGGGGTTGCTCAATACAAAATAATATGAAGTTACCAACATTAAATATTCAAATCTCTAAAATTAAATAAACTGAAAAATTCAAAAAAGTAAATATGACCGTAAGAAGTTACAAACATGAACAGGGATGTGCTCAACACATAACAATATAAAGTTCTGAACAATAAATGTTGAAAATTATAAATTTAAACATCACCGTACCAATTATTAAAAAAAAATCCAATCCTAGCCACGCGAATGCGCGGGTGCACCCGCTAGTTGTACTTCTATAGGAGAAATATCTAACATGACAATACATATTGCGCAACAGAACATCATACAAATTGTACTTCCTTTTTAGTTTTGACGAAATATAACAGTGCTTCATTTAATCTCTTCGGAGGAGTATCCAGCGGAGTTTTATAGTCAGGAGGGAAAACAAGGATGAGAATGTACATATCACATCATATATATTTCTTTTAGAACGAAGGCTCGCAAAGAGCCCGGCTTTGAATTAACAAAGCCATCAACCGGCCAGGAATTACAACAGACAACTCAACTTACAACGGTCAGAACGATACAACGGGGAACACTGGAAAGCCTACTCACTACAGCCTCCACAAGCCGCAAATGAATTGCAGCTAGCAAGGCAAAGCACTCCACACCAGGATCATATGTAGCAGAAACAGAGCAGCACAGCAGGACATAGCCGACCTTCGAGGATGGACCATGCTCCAGGAACACCTAGAGAAGAAAGGAACCAACATCTTTCCTCTCAATCACCGAAGAGGGACCCTTCCCCCTCGCCATGGCTCGTAGGCGCCGTATCGTCGGGATTTCGAGAAGCTCACCCTAGAGTTGGAAGATTGTCGCCCTCGCATCGCAAGATGGACATAGGATGCCCACATCGATTTGGGATATATCTCGCCGGCTGCTCCGCCACAGTCCAAGCCCAACTGGTTGGGGACAAGCTTCAAGGAATCGGACGACGTAGAGGTGGTAGCTCAATCCCTCACCTGCATAACCTCCCGACTGAGCCCCGCACCCTCGACGACGCCTCCAGCAAGGTCACGACGCGCAAGGCGCCGCCGCCGCCAAATCCGCCGAGGATAAAAGTTTTCACCCGGGCAGGGGTATCGGGGTGGAGAGCAGGGGACCTCGGCTGCGCCCCCATGGAGGAAAGCAACGCCATTGGGCGCTGCCGCCGCCGGGCCGGCCAGACCGGCCAAGGTTTCCCCCGGTACCCTAGCTGACCACCAACACGCACCAACGCCGGAGCCAGACGCTAGCCCACACCGGAGGCGAGAGCGAGGCAGCAGGGGATATGGATTTCGCACCTCCAGATCTGACGAAGAGAGCTTCTCGCCGCGCCGGATTCCACCAGCCACCCGCCGCCTGCGCGGCCAGGCACGCTGGCCAGCACCCCCTGCGAACGCCGCCCACCGTCCGACGGCGTCGCCTCTCCGGCAAGGGCCGCCGCCCCAGGAACCACGACCTCCAAGAGGGGAAGGAGCGCCGAGATCCCCGCCGCCACCTTCACCGGCGTTCGCACGGGCTTCCCGGTGGCCGTCTCTGGTAGCGGCGAGGGGGAGGAAGGGGGTGGAGGGGGGTGGCGGCGGCGGCAAAACTCTAGTCGCCCCCGAGTCGCCCAAGGGAACGATGCGAGGGCCGGGAGGGGAGAGGGGGAAACCTCACCCTGCGACTGTCCCTCGAGTTTTGTTTTTTAAGGTACCTTGATTGGTGCTAGTACATATCACATCATAAGGACGCCGCTTACAACCACCAGTCTAATCGACACAATCACACAACCAACACAAATGAGGACTTCAACTTCCATCTTCATCTTACCAAACACGGAGAAAGACTTCAGTCATGGTGTATCCTTGCTTTCCATGCAGCTTCGTCTTCTTTGATAAAGGGTGATGACAACGCATAGTGTCTTGGGCTTGGTGGTGCTCTCTGAGCACAGGGTCTCGACCTCCGTAGTGAAAAACCTAGGTTCGACCTTCGATGGCTGCACTCGGTCGTGCGGTGTTTCACATGTGGTGTCCTTGTTGAAAGAATTGCTTCGGAGTCTTCTCAGATGCTCTCCGGGGTGAACAATTTTTGAAAATATTGACCAATTTTTTTTATTCCAAACAATTTTCAAGGGCAAAACCAACTTTGAAATTATAAACATTTTTTAAAAAGATTTCGAATATTTTTGAAACTTGTAAATTTTTTATAAAAACACAGAAAAAAACAATAGAAAAAATTGAAAATCTGATGTCTGAATTTTGGGCATGGCAAGTCGAACATTTTTATGGAAAATTATGTTAACATAAGGATGACAAATTTACCACGCGTAAACGCGGTGAGTAATCTTCAAATCATTTTTTTATGGGGATGGCAAATTTAGTTTGCAACCACGACAATTTTTTGAAGAAAAAATAAATTGAGCCGGTTTTCCATGCTTACCAACTAAACTTGACATCATCGACAAACGAAAATTGCCATAAAAACGTTTGAATTGCCATAGTAAAAAATGTAACGTCAGATTTGTAGTTGAGTCCTAGAAAATACTGGTTCAACAACCTTATGGAAGGTTCCAAAATCAGGAAAACAAGCAAGGAAAGGTTCCTGAAACCTGGAGTCTGTACATTGTACCTACAGAAATGGGCCTGCTCAATATCTCGATTGCTCGTTCGTAGCCTGTGCGAAGTGTCGATAATCCGACGAAATAAGCGTGACATAGGATTCACCTCAACATTCCGCCAACATTTCCAGGAGCGTTATTTGACGCACCCTGCGTCAAACAGCGTCGTGACAAACAGACAACGCCGATAGCATTGAGGTGGGCCGGTCCAATACGGCGCTGAGCTTTGACACGAGTTTCGCTTTTCTTTTGCTCCTTTCCGCCGGTTACTTTTTAAACCAACTGTTAGATATTGTACATATAAAGTAAGATTTCTAAGATAACAAATTTTAAGAAATTTTACAGACCGTTTGTAAACTTTAGAAAATGATCTTAAAATAAAATATGTTCATATTTTAAGAAAAGTTCTCAAATCTAAAAATATAGAATTAAACAAAGTTACATTTAAAAAAATAAAATGAAAATTCAGTAAATGTTCCAGAATCCAAAACATATTGTAGAATTTCAAGAAATTTTTTCGAAATTAAATAAAACAAATTGCAAACCAAAAATGGTTCAGAATTTAAAATTATTCTATAAAACAATATTATTGAATAAGAAAACATTATAAATTTAGGAAATGGTCTCAAGAACTAAAATTACCCCAAATACAAAAAAATATCTTGAAATCAATAAAAGTTCTGAAAAATTGGTTCATTTATAAATTGCGCACTCAAATTGAAATAAGATATTGAATTCACAAAAAGTTCCTGAATAAAAAATACGAACATCTTTGTTTTGGAAATGTGAAACTTTTTCGAAAATTGATTATTTTTGAAAAAAACAAATTGCGAACATTTTCTGACAAATGTAATCGTTTAGTAAAGTTTTGGAACATTTTTAAGACACTAATAGTTTTTCATATGTCAAAACATTTTTTGAAATTTGATTTTTGCAAACATTTCTTGAAAATTGAAACCCTTTTTAGTAGTATATGATTTCATTCTCTGAAAACCTGAACAGTTTTAAATTCCTTTTTTTTTCAAAATCTGATCTTTATCCCAAATTCTGAATAATCTTTCTAATATTTATTATTTTAATAAATTAAAATAAAAATAAATGAAAACCCGAAATATACCTCTGACAAAAAGAAAAGTTAATAAAATAAAAATAATATATAACTGTAAAAACCAGTAAAAAAGGAGAGAAGAGTTCTAATGCCAATTTCCTAAGTTTGAGATCTATGTTTTAAGACTTTACGGGACATTTAAACGCAGAGAGCATCAAATAGGAAAACACCCGGTTTGCCGATCTCAGCGTCAAACAGTGCTTTGACGCCACGGATCGAGTGCAAAAGGGCTGGCCCATTCTAGCGAGCTGGTTATTTTGTTTTTTTTTCTGACGTTTTTTACCATCTTTCTCAAAAATCAAAAACATATTTATCTCGGAAGGTGAACAAATTTAGAACTCTGTTATTTAAAAACTGAATATTTTGAAATTCTGAACATCTTTAGAAAGTCAATTTTTAAATAAGGTGTGTATTTTGTAAATTTTGATCTGTTAAGAAAGCATGAAACATTTTCATGAACCTAAACATTTCTGAAACCAAAAACTTGTTTTAAAATTTCTGATTATTTTTTGAAAACACAAACAGTATGTAAATTGTGAACAAATTTTATTTTATTTTGTAAAAAACCTGAACAATAGAGAATGAAAACAAAAAGTAAAACTGGTATAGAAAAACAACAAAAAAGGAGGAGGGCACAATATGTTCAAGCATCTGTACTATTAAAGGGAAGTATGTATCTCGCTCCTTTAGTCCCTTGCAGTCATTTATGCGAAAATAATGTGGAAAGAGAGCCCCGAATCTTTTTAAAAACTAAGCTATTATGTAATTATGTAGCACATTTTTTAATTAGGCATGTGGTTAATCTGGTTTGTTTAAATAGAGATTTATCACCCGAATCAATTTGAAAACTGAGCCACTAATGCAATTAATTAGCTAGACAATTAATTAAGTCTGTTTACATAGAGATTTTTATCAAGAGGCCTAATAGTAAAAAAAGTTGTTGCATGGCTTGCCGGCCCTATAATCCCTGAGGGAGTAACTTCGCCGATTGTTGTTTTTTCTTCGCATGCCCAAGGGATGTCAACCGATTTCTCTACTGTAACGAAATTAAGCTTTCCATCTAAATAATCAACAAATCAAGCAGCAACAAAGGGTTTCGATGCTAAAGCTTTTACACTGTCACCCCATCTGCCTCTACTCAATGGTAGCCACCGACAACCAAAGCTTGCCGACAACGCTGCGTTGATTGCTCATCGCCACGGGTACAAAGGTGACTCCCCCACAATGACTATGCATGAAGTCTAAGTTGCCTACACCGGTGGCCGTGCTAGGTTGCACGATCTCCCTTATTATCCAGCAATGAGCAGGCGACATGACATGCTAGCGTCCTCATCCGTTGTCGGTGCGCGACAAAGTCCAAGGAAACCTAGGTGGTTGGTTGGATGAAGGCCATTGAGGATTAGATCTTAAACCCTACCTCACCTCTCATCTTGCCACCCTTCTCCGTACAGGAGCTAGTAGCCACCAACCTTTTCACAGTACTATTGCCGCCACTGTGACGAGGACAATTGGTCACACACCACCCATGGCGGATCCATGAATTCAAATTACCAGGGGTGGAAAATTAACTTAAGAAATGTGAAGCACGTGCTCTCTGAAAAATCAACATTAACTTACAAAATTCAAAGCTATATGCACTAAAAATCAGCTAATGATCCAAAGTAGTTCATGATTCTGAACAACTAGATAACGTAACCTCTAAAAACCTCAAAATACAACATAAATGTCATGGAAGACTACTAACATGGACTCCCAAGTCTGATTTGTACCTACCACCACTAGAAGCAGGTTCCGGCAAAGAGCTCAGTTAGGCCAGCATTGGGAAGCTGCCACATGGCCAGCTATGCCATCCGCCAGCAGACGGCATAGCTGACCAAATAGGCAGCCAGTGTTCCCAGTGCCTACAGGAAGCTGCCACGTGTACTCTTTGTCGTCTGCTAGCGGACGACAAAGAGGCTATATATCCCCTTTTTACATTTATATCCATTTAATTTCACTGGAATTCACACACAGATATACATATTTTTTTCACAGGACAGCAAACATATGATCTATGCAACACATAGCTCCATCCATGACAACATATATACATACATAAGAAACATAGTATCATCCATACATCTTACACTACTATCACAATGTTCATCCAACACATTGTTCCATGCATCCATATAACAAGTTCCACATTATTCTTCGATAAAAACAAAAAGAAGAACAGAGAAACAAGCACTCCATCCATGCAAGCTTCCATATAGTGAATTAAATATGCAAAATGGGAAACAAGAAAGTTAGAAGAAGAAGCGGAAGAAAACTAGAAGAAGAAGAAGAAGAAGAAGAAGGAGGAGAAGGAGAAGAAGACTAGAAGAAGGAGAAGAAGACTAGAAGAAGAAGAAGAAGAAGTTCTTTTCTTCCCCTTCCTTGATTTTCTTCATCTTATTATGTCATTTGTAGACTAAATAAGCTAAATTATGTCATAAATGGACTAAATAGGCTAAATAATAAGAAAAATACCATTTTTGAGCTAACGTAGCAAATTATGCCATTTTTGACCTAACTAAGCTTATTGTGTCATTTTAGAGGACAACAAGCTAAGTATATGACATTTATGAGGTTAGCAAGGTTATGATGCCATTTACGAATAAAAACAAGTAAGAGGAGGAAAAGAAGAAGAAGAAGAAGAACTTCTTCTTTTCTTCCTATTCCTTCTTTCCTTCCTCTTCCTTGATTTTCTTCATCTTATTATGTCATGTGTGGACTAAATAGGCTAAATTATGTCATAAATGGACTAAATAGGCTAAATAAGAAGAGAAATGCCATTTTTGAGCTAATGTAGCAAATTATGCCATTTTTGACCTAACTAAGCTTATTGTGTCATTTTAGAGGATAACAAGCTAAGTATATGAAATTTATGAGGTTAGCAAGGTTATGATGCCATTTACGAATAAAAACAAGTAAGAGGAGGAAAAGAAGAAGAAGAAGAAAAGAAGAAGAACTTCTTCTTCTTCTTCTTTTCTTTCTATTCCTTCCTTCCTTCCTCTTCCTTGATTTTCTTCATCTTATTATGTCATTTGTGGACTAAATAAGCTAAATTATGTCATAAATGGACTAAACAGGCTAAATAAGAAGAAAAATACTGTTATCACGGAGGTGTAGGAATGGTCGGGGCTTCGCCATTGTTGGCAGACGGAGGTGACGGTCGGGGTTCCAGCATTGGCAGACGCGGAAGGATTGGTCGATGCTTGTCGGGAGCCATGCTGAACCAAAGATCATTTCCAATAATGTCTCGTTAGCATGATGCAAACTGAAATGTGAATAGTAGTAACTAAGGACCATTCAAATCAAACTCATCGTGCCCGCCAGAGCAATCTGGGGCATTGGCGGAGGGGCCTGACCGTTTTTCTCGCACATGGTCTACACATTTGGTTCTCACGAGTCAGTCATATTAGTTAGTAATGCGAACATTACGTGCATGATTGGGCTAATATGCACAAGGAACGTACCACGATGAGCTTGTATAGGGCCCAGTGAGATGCATCATTCCGGTTCCTCTCCTCCTCCATCAGCTTAGCCGTCCCCTCCTCCCTCTCCATCTCCCTCTCCGCCGCCTCCCTTTTTGCCTCCTCCAAAAGTGCATGGGTCTTCAATCTCTCTTTCTCAATCGCTGCCTACAACACAACACTCCTCGTTAGCATTGTAATCATCGACGGGCGCACCCACAATGTAATGGACGAAAGGTCAGAGAGCCTGTATAACTAACCGCTACAGCGAGCTCCGCGGGCCATGCACGAGGCGTTATCTCAGGATCAGAGCTACTCAGGCGCTTCTTGATCTGCGGGAGAGTCTTAGGACAACGAATCAGTCCATCACTAATGGCTTGAGAGCCATGGGACCTCCTGCCACCAGATATCATCACCAGCTCTGTAGCAAAAGGATCCTGGCTCGGGTTAAAGTCCTCCCTTTCCTCGTCTTCCCCTCGTCTCTGTACTTCACAAGCTTGTGGTGGGAGGATATGTTGGTGAAGCTCTCTGGATGATCTAGGCCAGACTCCGTGAATGCCTTGGCCTTCTTGTACGGGGCCATATGGGCCATGCCATAGAGGTCGAACAGACTTGGCACAGGCTTCTTGTTGTACTGCACTTGAGAGAGAGGAACAAAATATTAGTTAAGGGCTCAAGCTAGCATTAAGAATGATATTGCTATGTAAATAGGTCATTTTGGAGCTAAGAAAGGTTATTATGTCATTTTCAAGGAAAATAAGCTAAGTTTAGGTCATTTTCGAGGTAACCAAGATTATTATGCCATTTTTGACCAAAGTATGCTAATTATGTCATTATTGAGCTATCCAAGGTAGTTATGCTATTTTTTAGCTAACTATAACATATTTAGGCATTCTATAGAGCTATCTAAGGTTATTATGTCATTTTAGAGCTAATTATGTCATGAATGAAATGGACTAAGATTAGTTTAAGTCGTTATTGAGCTATCGAAGGTAGTTATGCTATTTTAACTAACTAAAGCATATTAAGTCATTTTATAGAGCTATCTAAAGGCTATTATGTCATTTTAGAGCTAAATATGTCATAAATGAACTATCCAAGGTAGTTATTATGTCATTTTAACTAACTAAGCATATTAAGTCATTTTGGAAAGGATAAATGCTACCATGAAGAATGAAATTGCATGAATCATGTAGCAAACCACATACCCAGTTATCCCTGTACTCAAACAGGTTGGAGCTCCCTTGATGGTGTGGCGCACCTTCCATTTGGTCGCGCTTATCCTTGGCCCTTTGGTGTTCGAGCCGCCATTCGGGAGAGCACCACACATCCACCAACGCCTCCCAACAACCCATCTTATCGACACACCATCTCGGGGGCACCTAAGTGAGTCAAGAGAAATTTCAGCGCTACGAATCAAATCAATAAAACTAAGTTCAAGGCCTTAAGAATAGGTATAATTACCGACAAGTACTTCTCCCTACTCAGAAACTTGTTGCGACACTTCTTCTTGGCCCTCCTAATACCCTGCGAGGCGTAGTAGTCTCGAACGGCCTGCACCCGAGCCTCATGCCGTAAGTTCTGAAGTAGGCGCTTGCACTCGGCTTTGACAACCATAGCCGCGGCCTCCTGTTCTCCCTCTGAAACCCTGTAGAAGGTCTGCAATCAAAGAAGACAACAATGATTAGTACAATCACTAGGTAGGTAGTGTTCATTTTTAATTTTGTAAAGGAGAGATTACCCAAAACCGATGTAACACAATGTCAGCCACCGTCTCGCATGCGACACCGGCGACCATCTCCCCTGGAGGGGCCGGGGCAACAGAGTACAACTCCCAGCTTAGTGCTAGCTGTGGAACCTGACCCTTACCGGGCATCATGACCCACCCAGGGAAGTGCTGCCGGCAAAGCGTGCCAATGACCTGGTTGGGCTTGCGGACACCACAGTCATGGGGGTATACCCAGCCCCTGCAGTATGACAAGGCCAACACATTAGATATTAATTTGAAGGAACATGAAGGGAAAAGGTTAAAAAATAGTAAATGCACTTACTTCAATCCTTTAGGCGCAATCAACCACCTCTGGTCGGTGGTCGTCGGCACGGGCGGGAGCTTTGTACCGCCACGCTTGTAGACTTTCTTTCCCTTCTCAACTAGCTAGTTGTCGTTGTAGCTATCATTTGAAAAGGTGTCCTCGCTACCATCCTCCGGGCCACTAGCCTCCGGAGTCTCGTGGGAAGAAGACGACGGGATCGGAGTCTCGTGGGAAGAAGACGGCGGGACCAGAGTCTCGTGGGAAGAATACGGCGGGACCGGAGTCTTCTGGGACGAAGACCCCGTGACCGAAGTCTTCTGGGACGAAGACCCCATGACTGGAGTCTTCTGGGACGAAGACTCTAGGACCGGACTCACATGGGGCGAAGGATCGGCGACCCAAGTCTGGTGGGGTGAAAGATCAGCGACCGGAGGCTCATGGACCGGAGTCCGAGACGGGTCCACGTCAGACGGAGCAGTCCTGTGGTCGGGTGAATCAGCTGAGGGTGGCGGCAAGGAAGGCGTAGCAGCCTTCCTACCTCTCCCGCCACCACGTCCACCTCTACCAGCCTTCTTCGTCCTCCCCCGACCTCTCCCAGCCGAAGTAGAAGCGCCCGCCGCAGTTTTCTGCATACTATCTAGCAGCACTCTTCGGAGGGGCTGGGGTGCAATAATGGAACCACCCCTCACAGTAGCGCTCGCAGGAGGCTCGGGGCGCTCTGGACCCTTGCCCACCATCCTGTCAACACCTACAATGACAAAAACTAAACGAAATTAGTACAACATAAAAAAATTGGATACCTGACATGAACATAATAATATGTATATAATTTAAGTGTATCATCATCATGAACATAATAAAAATACACCCGATCAACACAAATATATATATATGATGTTTTTGTATCATCATCATGTCCGGGGTTGATCGGGGTGTCAGGGTGTCGGGGTGTCGGGGTCGGGGTGTGCTGTCAGGGTGTCGGGGTGTGGTGTCAGGGTGCCGCGGGTCGGGGTCGGGGTGTCGATTTTCGGGGTCTCAGGGTGTCGGGGCGTCGGCGTCGGGGTGTCGGTGGTCGGGGTCGGGGTCAGGGTGTCGGTGGTCGAGGTATCAGGTGTGGGGGTGTCGATGGTCGGTGGTC
>NC_041393.1:643063083-643063728 GCF_002162155.2 Triticum dicoccoides
GGATGTGGGTCGGGGTGTGGTGTCAGGGTGTCGGTTGGTCAGGGGTCGGGGTGTGTGTCAGGGTATCGGGGGTCGGTGTCGGGGTGTCGGGTGTCAGGGGTCGGGGTCTCTTTTTTCCTTGTCTTCTTCTCTTCTTCTTCTTCTTCTTCTTCTTCTTCTTCTTCTTCTTCTTCTTCTTCTTCTTCTTCTTCTTCTTCTTCTTCTTTCTCCTCCTCCTCCTCCTCCTCCTCCTCCTCCTCCTCTTCTTCTTCTTCTCCTCCTCCTTTTTCCTCTTCTTCTTCTTTTCTTCTTACTTCTTCTCCCTCCTCCTCCTCCTTCTACTTCTTCTTCTAAACTAAAACTAAAACTAATCTAAAATAAACTAAACTAAAATAAACTAAAACTAAAACTAATCTAAAATAAACTAAACTAAAACTAAAACTATAACTAAAACAGAAACTAAACTAAAAGAAACAAAAAGAAACTAATTAAAAAAGGGGGAGGAGCTCACCTGCAGGAGGAGGCGGCGACCTGGTGGAGGGGGAGGCCGAACGGCCGCGGCGGCCGCTGGAGGAGGCGGCGACCCGGTGGAGGGGAGGCCGAACGATCGCAGTGGGACGGGGCGGTGACGGCGACGGGGCGGGGACGGCCGCGGCGGGATGGGGC
>NC_041393.1:643064387-643064962 GCF_002162155.2 Triticum dicoccoides
GGGCTAGTGTGGGTGGGGGATGGCAACGAAGGGGAGGGGCGGAGGGGGGCGTGGAAGGGGCGACGGGGGTGAGGTGGAGGTCGGGGCGCCGCAGGGGAGGGGTGCGTGGCGGCGGGTGGCCGGCTACGGTAAACTAGGTCGGCGGCGGCGGCGCGGTTGTGGGTGGGGAGGGAGCGAGCGAGAGAGAGTGGAGAGAAGAGACAGAGGACGGGGGCGGGACGGCCGTTAACGTACCCGACTCTTTGCCGTCCGCCAATGGTCGGCAAACATTCTTTGCCGCCCGCTTGTGGACGGCAAAGAGGTGGGGCCGGTGGGCTTGGATTGGTTACACAATAACTGAACCTACTAACCTCTTTGCCGTCTGCTAGAGGACGGCATAGTTTCTTTGCCGTCTGCCAGCGGACGGCAAAGAGTTGGCTGATGGCAAAGACCTTGTTTGCCATCAGCCACTTCTTTGCCGTCCGTTTTCATGTGGCTGCCGGTAAAGATCTTCTTTGCCATCCGCTAGTTGGTAGACGACAAATAAGCTAGTTCCAGTAGTGTACAACCATTTAACAAACTGCATATGAGTATAT